>NC_084622.1:57662410-57809910 GCF_033978795.1 Nerophis ophidion | reverse complement strand
TTTTAAGTTTGAAGGTAAACACGGTCGTGCCGACTTCAGATGGATGTTGCGGAATTTTGATCTGGGATCGTTTTGATTTTATAGCGCTAAATACGGGAAATGTTCATTGTTTTCTCTTTTTATTTGGCTCATTGACCAGAGTTACACTTTTTTGTGCAGCAATTTGTTTAAAATAAAAGCTAAAACAACTACATTTGCCAACTATTCATTTTATTTGCAAGATGAATGTAATGAATCTTTAAAAGCAGTGGATGTCAGATGACCATTATGGAACAGCAACACAGTAACAGTGAAGTGTCAATGCAGCTAGCGAGTGTGTCATTGGCTCACTGAGGCATTTTTTTACCCATCACTAATGTCCTGTGTACCTTAAATCATTTTTTTATTTTGTAGATTTTTATGTGCATCACCTTCAAAATTAAACATGATTAATGATCCCAACAATGCAACTCTAAGTGTACACAAAAGAATACTGTCAGTCGTTCTGAGCAACCCAGGGTGCCATGCCATCAAAACCCATTAGCTTGAAAAGGGAAAATCATTATTACTTACTGTGTACAGCTCATTAAGGACCTTCATTAAGTCTTCCTGGAGCTGAAATGCGATTTCCTTGCTCTGGAAAAAAAAGAGATAAAGAAACCAATGAGAAAGAGACAGCAAATTACTTAAAACAGTTTCACTTGTTGAAATAATGGATTTAGACATGGGAAATCAAAGCATTAACGAGGTGTGAACGAAGTTCCAGGACTGATTTTACAAAATATATACAAACTCAAACGGCCAGGAACGGTCATATGCTCAGGACGTTGTGAGCAGCCACGTTGTCATATTCAAACAACCACGAGTTGTCCTGCCACAATGCTTGCATTTTCTCGCACACTGACCGAAGCAAATATCGCAGGATTTGTTTGTAGACGTGCCGTTTGATTGTGTGGCCCTGTGACAGACCCTCTTAGCACCCCTCACATGAAAGATTGCAATTGGACATGGCAAACAGCTCCATTTTCGTTTCATCTGACCACAGAACTTTCCTCCAGAAGGTCTTTTATTTGTCAATCAATCAATCAATGTTTACTTATATAGCCCTAAATCACTAGAGTCTCAAAGGGCTGCACAAACCACTACGACATCCTCGGTAGGCCCACATAAGGGCAAGGAAAAATCACACCCAGTGGGACGTCGGTGACAATGATGACTATGAGAACCTTGGAGAGGAGGAAAGCGATGGATGTCGAGCGGGTCTAACATGATACTGTGAAAGTTCAATCTATAATGGATCCAACACAGTCGCGAGAGTCCCGCTCACAGCGGAGCCAGCAGGAAACCATCCCAAGCGGAGGCGGATCAGCAGTGCAGAGATGTCCCCAGCCGATACACAGGCAAGCAGGACATGGCCACCGGATCGGACCGGACCCCCTCCACAAGGGAGAGTGGGACATAGAAGAAAAAGAAAAGAAACGGCAGATCAACTGGTCTAAAAAGGGAGTCTATTTAAAGGCTAGAGTATACAAATTAGTTTTAAGGTGAGACTTATGTGATGTCAGATGAAACAACAATTGAGCTGTTAGGGCACAATACCCAGCAATATGTTTGGAAGAGAAAAGGTGAGGCTTTTAATCCCAGGAACACCATGGCTACCGTCAAGCATGGTGGTAGTAGTATTATGCTCTGGGTCTGTTTTGCTGCCAATGGAACTGCTGCTTTAAATGGGACAATGAAAAAGAAGAATTACCATGAATTGATTAACGTGGACAAATTGAAAAACTTATTCAGGTGTTACCATTTAGTGGTCAATTGTACGGAATACTGTATGTACTTTACTGTGCAATCAACTAATAAAAGTTTAAACCTCCAAATTCTTCAGGACAACCTAAAATCATCAGGCCGGATGTTGGGTCTTGGGCGCAGTTGGGTGTTCAACCAACCAATGACCCCAAACACACGCCAAAAGTGGTAAAGGAATGGCTAAATCAGGCTTGAATTAAGGTTTTAGAATGGCCTCCCCAAAGTCCTGACTTAAACATGTGGGCAATGCTGAAGAAAAAAGTCCATGTCAGAAAACCAACCAATTTAACTGAACAACAACAATTTTGTCAAGAGGAGTGGTCAAAAATGTAACCAGAAGCTTGCCAGATGCTTGTGGATGGCTACCAAAAGTGCCTAATTGCAGTGAGTCTTGCCAAGGGACATGTAACCAAATATTGAATATGTATACTTTTGACCCAGCAGATTTGGTCACATTTTCAGTAGACCCATAATAAATTCATAAAGGAATCAAACTTCATTATTGTTTTTTGTGATCACAAAAAAATACGAGTTGTAGAAATGATTGGAAACTCAAGACAGCCTTGCGTACATTACCTACTCTCGTAAAGAACATAACTATCAACTACCCATTTGTTTTGAAGGATTGGTTATATATATATATATATATATATATATATATATATATATATTAGGGCTGCAAATCTTTGGGTGTCCCACGATTCGGTTCAATATCGATTCTTGGGGTCGCGATTCAATTATAAATGGATTTTTTTGATTCAACGCGGTTCTAGATTCAAAAACGATATTTTTCCGATTCAAAACGATTCTGTATTCATTCAAAACATAGGATTTCAGCAGGATCTACCCCAGTCTGCTGATATGCTAGCAGAGTAGTAGATTTTTTTTAAAAAGCTTTTAGAATTGTAAAGGACAATGTTTTATCAACTGATTGCAATAATGTCTATTTGTTTTAACTATTAAACGAACCAAAAATATGACTTATTTTATCTTTGTGAAAACATTGGACACAGTGTGTTGTCAAGCTTATGAGATGCGATGCAAGTGTAAGCCACTGTGATACTATTGTACTTTTTTTTTTTTTTTAATAAATGTCTAATGATAATGTCAATGAGGGATTTTTAATCACTACTATGCTGAAATTATAACTAATATTGATACTGTTGTTGATAATATTATTTTTGTTTCATTACTTTTGGTTTGTTCTGTGTCATGTTTGTGTCTCCTCTCAATTGCTCTGTTTATTGCAGTTCTGAGTGTTTCTGGGTCAGGTTTGGTTTTGGAATTGGATTGCATTGTTATGGTATTGTTGTGTATTGTTTTGTTGGATTGATAAAAAAAAAAAAATTTGATAAAAAAGAAAAAAAAAATCAAGAATCGATTCTGAATTGCACAACGTGAGAATCGCGATCCGAATTTGAATCAATTTTTTTCCCACCCCTAATATATACATATATATATATATATATACACATACGTATATATACATACATATACACATACATACATATACATACATATACACATACATACATATATATATATATATATATATATATATATATATATATATATACATCCATACATATACATATATATATATACATATACATATACATATATATATACATATACATATATATGTATATGTATATGTATATATATATATATATATATATATACATCCATACATATACATATACATGTATATGTATATGTATATGTATATGTATATATATATATATATACATCCATACATATACATATACATATATATATATATATATATATATATATATATATATATATATATATATATATATATATATATATATATATCTCCATTTTTCTACCGCTTATTCCCTTTGGGGTCGCGGGGGGTGCTGGCGCTTATCTCAGCTACAATCAGGCGGGAGGCGGGGTACACCCTGGACAAGTCACCACCTCATCACAGGGCCAACACAGATAGACAGACAACATTCACACTTACATTCACACACTAGGGCCAATTTAGTGTCGCCAATCAACCTATCCCCAGGTGCATGTCTTTGGAGGTGCAGGGAACCCACTCATTCACGGGGAGAACATGCAAACTCCACACAGAAAGATCCCGAGCCTTCACGGTGGCAGAGGGGTTAGTGCGTCTGCCTCACAATACGAAGGTCCTGCAGTCCTTGATATATATATATATATATATATATATATATATATATATGTATATATATATACACATACAATACATACATAGATAAAAGTGCAATAAACTGCATCATAACCACACAACCAATACTTCAAAATAAAATGAGTAATTGGTAGTTTTAAAGCTGATGGAAAACCATCCTGCAATATTTTCACAACTGTTTGGGGGAAAATGTGGATGTAGCACACTCTGGCCCTACTCCCAAAGAGCGACATCTGAGCATGGTTTGGTGCATAACAGTACTTTTAAGACAATAAAAAGTTCACACAATGGACCTCAGCTCTCCAGAACAGAAAAGACCTACAAGATGCACAAGCTCGACACTCTTCCAATTCACACGTTCTAAAGCTGCATGGCAGATGATCTGATTCAATACAGAGCAAAGTGGATTACATTCTTAATAAAGGCTGTCAGGCTGGTGTCTAGAATTAGAGAACCTTGCTGATTAACAAGCCTACAATATAATTATGGACTGTTAATTTCCTAACCTGCACCTCTTATCAAATCTGAGGAGCCTATACATTTAGAAACCAGCCAAACTTAGAAACAGGCAACAATGCATAGGATTGGAAATCAAATGTGGATAATAGAACCTCTAATGTTGAAAACCCCTAAGATGGTACAATTCACAAGACTTTTTAGGGAAAATACCTCAAATATGACATCACATGAAACCTCAGCAGGTTTAAAGTACAGCTGCAATTTGTCTTTGTCGCACCACCGCATCTGAAAAAATCTTTCAAGCCACATTCTTGCAAAGACAAAAAAGGCTCCTAAACACATGCCTTGTCAAAAGGGAAATCCTTTAACAAGCATCAGTTCAGAGGACTAAACATTTGACTATCTGTCAGATCTAACGGTCATTAACTCGCCTGCATTCAGAGAATTTGGAAATGTTCCAGAGCTTAATGAAAGGTCTTCTCAGCATCAAAAAGGCTGCAAGAGTATGTGTGCATTAGCTGTAAATACAGGGAAGAGGCAAACCATAATGTTCCATATGTTTAGAGGCAGAGACCGACAGTTCAGTAACCTTTCAAAATCAAAAATTATCACATGCATTTTGTATATTAAACATACAAGTCATGCTGATTTATTCATTCATTACTTAACCATTGTAACATTGAATTTATATTCAGTAGTTTAATTTTGGGTTGTCTTCAAATAGTCGGGAGATTTAGCGAACCGATTCGGAGGAGTCTGATTTGACTATCAACCATGTAGTCGAATAGTCTGTTATTAATATTCCGTTCCCGTGTACAGCAAGTGTATTTGGAGGATAAATCCATAGGGATCATCATTTCTTCTATAAATATATGTAAAAAATTGTGTGCAGACAAATAGTTTTTCGAGAGTAAAAATAAATCGAAGTTTCGGCAGTCACTTCAGACCTCCTCAGAGGGGTCATTGTTTCATGGTGTGATGATATCACATCCTTTACCACATTTGTTATTACGCATGTATTGAAACAGATGGTTGGAGTATGGAGGCAGATAGCGAAAACTAAATTGAAGAAATTGAAACTATTGAGCGAATAGCTATTGACGCTATTCGGCCATAGCGTGGGTGTACCTAATGAAGTGGCCCATAGCATGGTTGCCTTATTAGCATCGCCGGTAAAATGTGCGGACCAAACGATCAGGACTTTCGCATCTTGTGACACTGGAGCAACTTAAATCCGTCGATTGGTAAGTGTTTGTTTCGCATTAAATGTGGGTATCTAGTTTCAAATGTACATACAGCTAGCGTAAATAGCATGTTAGCATCGATTAGCTGGCAGTCATGCCGTGACCAAATATGTCTGATTATCACATCAGTCAACAACATCAGCAAAACTCACCTTTGTGATTTCGTTGACTTAATCGTTGCAAATGCATCTGGAGGTTATCCATACATCTCTGTGCCATGTCTGTCTTAGCATCGCCGGTAAAATGTGCAGACAGTCTGGCACATTTAATGGGGGTCTGGCGGCAGATTTCTTGCCAGTGGTGCAACTTGAATCCCTCCCTGTTAGTGTTGTTACACCCTCCGACAACACACCGACGAGGCATGATGTCTCCAAGGTCCCAAAAAATAGTCGAAAAAACGGAAAATAACAGAGCTGAGACCCGGTGTTTGTAATGTGAAAATGAAAATGGCGGGTGTGTTACCTCGGTGATGTTACGTTCTGACGTCATCGCTAAAAGACCGATAAACAGAAAGGCGTCTAATTTGCCAAAATTCGCCCATTTAGAGTTCAGAAATCGGTTGGAAAAATACATGGTCTTTTTTCTGCAACAGCAAGGTATATATTGACGCTTGCATAGGTTTGGTGATAATGTTCCCCTTTAAAGGCCTACTGAAAGCCACTAGTACCGACCACGCAGTCTGATAGTTTATATATCAATGATGAAATATTAACATTGCAACACATGCCAATACGGCCGGTTTAGTTCACTAAATTACAATTTTAAATTTCCTGCGGAGTTTCCTGTTGAAAACGTCACAGAATGATGACGCATGTTTGTGACGTTATTGGTTGCAGGGGACATATTAGCCCAGCACCACTTATGGCTAAAAGTAGTCTCTTTTCATCGCGCAATTACACAGTATTTTGGACATATGTGTTGCTGAGTCTTTTGCAATTTGTTCAATAAATAATTGAGAAGTCAAAGAAGAAAGATGGAGGTGGGAAGCTTTAGCTTTTAGTCACACAAACACACAGTGTTTCCTTGTTTAAAATTTCCGGAGGTGAAGCTTTACTATGGATCAGAGCGGTCAAGCGAACATGGATCCCAACTACATGTCAACCGGCAGTTTTTGGTGAGAAAATTGTGGTAATAAGTCGCTTACCGGCGATCAGCGGAGCTTCTGTCCTGCTGCAGCTTCGTGACTTCCCTCAACACACCTGTCAACACACCCATGGCCACACCCTTCCGACTATAAGGTACTATTTAACTCACTAAAACACTAGCAACACAATAGGCAGATAAGGGATTTCCCAGAATTATCCTAGTAAATGTGTCTAAAAACATCAGATTCGCTCTCACTGCAATTGCCTTTTTTTTTTTTTCCTAGTCCTTTACTCGCTCAAATTAATGGGGAAATTGTCGCTTTCTCGGTCCGAATAGCTCTCGCTGCTGGAGGCTCACATAATAAACAATGTGAGGATGTGAGGAGCCCTACAACCAGTGACATCACGCGCACGTATGTACCATGAATTGATTAACGTGGACCCCGACTTAAACAAGTTGAAAAACTTATTGGGGTGTTACCATTTAGTGGTCAATTGTACGGAATATGTACTGAACTGTGCAATCTACTAATAAAAGTATCAATCAATCAATCAAAACATCGTCTGCTACTTTTCCGGTAAAAGGCAAGGCTTTTTTATTAGCGACCAAAAGTTGCAAACTTTCAATCAATCAATCAATGTTTACTTACATAGCCCTAAATCACTAGTGTCTCAAAGGGCTGCACAAACCACTACGACATCCTCGGTAGGCCCACATAAGGGCAAGGAAAACTCCAACAGAGCAGCGAGAGTCCCGTTCACAGCGGAGCCAGCAGGAAACCATCCCAAGCGGAGGCGGATCAGCAGCGCAGAGATGTCCCCAGCCGATACACAGGCAAGCAGTACATGGCCACCGGATCGGACCGGACCCCCTCCACAAGGGAGAGTGGGACATAGAAGAAAAAGAAAAGAAACGGCAGATCAACTGGTCTAAAAAGGGAGTCTATTTAAAGGCTAGAGTATACAAATGAGTTTTAAGGTGAGACTTAAATGCTTCTACAGAGGTGGCATCTCGAACTGTTACCGGGAGGGCATTCCAGAGTACTGGAGCCCGAACGGAAAACGCTCCATAGCCCGCAGACTTTTTTTGGGCTTTGGGAATCACTAATAAGCCGGAGTCCTTTGAACGCAGATTTCTTGCCGGGACATATGGTACAATACAATCGGCAAGATAGGATGAAGCTAGACCGCGTAGTATTTTATACGTAAGTAGTACGTATCAAACTTAATCATCGATGTTCTCTACTAAATCCTTTCAGCAAAAATATGGCAAGTATGACACATAGAATGGACCTGCTATCCCCGTTTGAATAAGAAAATCTCATTTCAGTAGGCCTTTAAAGAAAACATCATACATTCAAGTGATCGTCGACGTTAGGCAAAATCTAACAAATAGGATTTGACTATTAAAATCCTTGTTCGAAGACAGCCGTAGTTTAATTAATGAAATCATCCCTGAAATAGGCCTATCCTTTTAATCTCAAAATGTCTGTACTATAAACTGAAGTAGTAAACACTTCAAAAAGGAGACTCTATAGGTCTGGTTCGCACGCCACCTGGTCTGTGAATGTCGAGACAATGAAGTTCAGTTTAATGCGACAAAAAACCCCATTGGGGGCACAACCGTTTGAAGATTGAATTTCTAAAAGGAGATCATTTGTGAGCGAACAAGCTCACACAAGTCCTGTCTCTCTTGCAATACCACTTTTGTCAAGAGTCAACCAAGTCATTGTAGTGAAATGCAGCTGCAGATGTACTAGGCTGCTGCTGCTTCTGTCAAGAAGAGAACACTCTCTCTCTAGTGTGCTTTACTCATTGACAGGAAGAGGACAGTCCCAACACACGATCCGTGCAGCAATGCATCATGTTGCAGTGCGACGAAGAGTGCAAGCCACGCCACAGAGGAAACTCACTGAGCAGCAATTTTATCGTTCATCTGACTACCAGAAACTTATGACCGTGGAAAAGTGCTGAGATATAAAGTGACTGGTAAATTACAGTATCTCAACTCATTCTAGGAAGGCTTTGAATCAGGGGTAAAAAAAACCATTTCTGATAATATACTGCTTCTTGTGAAATATTAAGTTTCAGATGAACAAATCATACCACAGAGCCGCAAATTCACAGCTATAAAATAGACACCAGTCACGTAACTTGCGAATAAGAGATCCTTAAGCCTTTTTTGAAAGGTTGAAAAGCAGGTAGCTGCAGCCACAGAACGTGACTTCTATAAATAAAGGAGGGTAGTGTATAACAAGCGACTAGCGGTATGAATAATGCAAAGTGAATACATGTGATACATTCTCACTCAGCAGAGGAAAAATAAGGAGATGAGTGCCTTAACAAAAGTGATGAATTTATGTTATTTTTTTATGTCCTCCATCCAGAAAGTAAATAGCAACACAGATCATGTTGATGAAGACATGATGGGTACTATGGAGTACCGGGACTTCTTTTCACTCTCATAACATGAAATCTGAGAGCAACAGGAGATAAAAACACGCATTTTAAGCAAGGATGGCAACAACACAGATGTGTCCTCAAAACTCTGAAGGAGCCCAAGTAACGTCTGGAAGTATTTTGTTGTTTATGCCTCATTATTGAAGCTCTGCTGGGATCAAAGGCTTGAAAACTCTTTAATTAGAGGGTGAGCACTTGTCTCCTATAACCTGGACCTCCCACTAAATTGCCATGTTTCTGCACAATGTCACCTGAATTTATTGTGAAATTAAATACTGAAGTGGTACACAATGCAACTATAGAGCTTAATTAAATCAGAGTTTACTATTAAAGTATTTATTCGTGGCAGATCTCCATAATTACATTTGGACCACCACATAAAGATTTGTCATCCGTTTTTAGGTTTTTTTTTTAAGATTTGGTTTTAGCGTCCCTGCTCTTTGCTCACAACAAATTATAATGGTCTTTTCACTAAAACTTTATTCGTGGCAGCTCGCTACAATTAAATTTGGACCATCACATAAAGATTTGTCATCTGTTTTTAGTTCTTTTTAAGATTTGCTCTTTGTCACAACAAATTATTATGGTCTTGTCACTAAAACCTATCCTTCTTACTGCGTAGTGGATGATATTTTAACTCTGCTTCTTAACACACCTGTTCATCAATATAAAAGGTATGAGACATATGGTGGTGCATCTATTTTTATTTTGTATTTTTTTATTTTTATACTTTGTAGCATTTTTAGATTTTAACAATTGTAAAGTGTGTTACAAATGTAATTATTTATTATTATTATTATTATTATTATTATTATTATCATAATTTCTAACAACAGCACACACTTACTTGAAGCCCAGGAAACATCCTAAATGTTTTCTTTAATCGCCCCCATGCATGTTCTAAAATGTGCGACAACCATAAGTCAATAGGTTCATGTTCTGTTGTTAAATAAGGTTTAAAAATACGAGATAATGTTGGTCATTTGTTATACAACAAAACAAAAAAAACTCAGTTTAACCTTTCCACACACAGAGTTTTGCATTGGAGCTAAAAATGCAAAGTTGATGACAACTTGATAAAGCACTGACACCCGGCAACCCAATGCCATAAAGACAATCCAGTCCTGTGAAAACACTGTAATACAAATTGAAAAAAAATGTGGAATGTCATAATTTTTGGGGGCGTAAACCTGCAAAATGTCTGTCCTGCTATTCACTGTTTTACTTTGACTGTTGCGGTGAAAAGCCATAATACACCAAAGCTCAAAGGAACTTAGCCTTATATTATAAACATAATTAATTTCGTTCATATGTAAAGTTTTGCAGCATTCTATGTGTAAAGATAGGGCAAGGACAGACATATCTGTATGACAGCTTTGTAAAATTTGACACAATTAAAAGATCTGTGACACTTCAAACAGTGAAGGAAATGGGAGCAGCAGTTTCCTGTTTCTGAGAACATGAATGAAAGGACCTTACCTCAACGGGGGGTTAAAGGTTTATGGCTTATGGTTTGCAAGACTTAACAGCCAGAAAGAAAGACGGACCAGATAGAAATAGTCACTCAAGATAAACTGACACAACAGAATGCCTCTAAGGCAAAGTCACCTTGTAATTTGGGTCTGTGGTAAATTCATGTGACTTCAAGAGCAAAGGAACTCATAATCCACTAGGGAGTTGTCATCTTTGTGGTGTGGACCGGTTTTTGTCGTGAAGCTTTGGTCTTCAAGCATTAAAGCCCAAGTTATGTGGAATTATGTTGATCAAGACTGCATTTCTGAAATGTAACTTTCAAAAAGAGATAAACCCACATGTAAATATTTATAAATATATTACTAAAACACTTTGATGATGAATGTGTATGATTATTTTAACTATCAGTCACTTTAGAAACAAATAAACAAAAGCCTATACCACAAAGGTCTTAATCAAAAGCATAGAGGATTCAGTTTGCGCCATAACTTTGCCCTGGATTTCGTGGTATACTGTCTCAGTTATCGTACGGCCAAATATCGTGCCAAACAAACAAGTCCGTTTGCGCGCGTGTCATTCCATGGACTTAAGTGCCTTAACAAAGAACTCAACAAGTTTGGGACTCTTGTCATGTAGTGTTATTAATACACAACAAGTGTGCAATGTGTTCCCTACAGGTCTTTCATTTAAAACATGTTTGTGTTAGCCTGCCATCAACTCGCTCAACACAATTGCGATACAAGTCAGTCGGCTTATTGAGAGTACTGTAAAACAACCCACCATGTAGGGCCAATACTAATGAAAACCAAGGTATTGAACTCCATGTGATAGTGTATACAGTGTATAACTTTAAAACACATGGTGGAGGTTGAAGTATTTTCAGGCTCCAAAATGCTGCTGTCAAAATAACAACATAACACAATTTCTAATATCAATTTGACCAATGAAAATACACGCAAAGCAGGCATGGGATCAGTATCCTTCTTAATGCAAGATTTTGGGGCTGAGAAGGTTAAAAACAAGAGAAGAGCTAATTATTCAACCTAAACTACGTTACAAACAAATACAGATACGCGTATCGCCATAAGTAATGTTTTTGTAAAAAAAAAAAATGTTTGCTTAATGGTGTTGAAAATTGGAAGGATCATAATAGACCTCACCTTCTTCAGTAGTCGTGTGGAGTCCTCGCTAACCTGCATGAACCTCATGATGACATTGTTCAGGTAGATGTCGCTCAGAGTGGCGTGGTCCTTACTCTCCCTCCTCACCTGGTTCAGCAGCAGGTACCAACAGTTGACAGGCGACAACAGATTCTGGTCTTTTCTATGGAAATAGGGAGTTTCGATTCAGAACACTGACATTTGGTAATTTTTCCTACAAGTCTGTAACAGTCACTCAATGAGTCAGAAAATAACAGAGCCAAGAGGAGTAATGCGCCATAGGCCTCCCTTGGTGTTAAATGTCCCAGATACCGCCGGCTCTAAAAGTCCTGCATATATTACAAACAACACTGATAAGTATGACACATTTGTGCCCATGACATTTCTGGGGCAGAGCTCATGCAGCTCCCTGGGCCATGCATGCTTTAAATACTCATAGAATGATCTCTTTGTGCACATGAGTATGGAGTATTCTTAAAAGAAAGTTAAGAACTTTGAAGGACTTTTCACAGAAGACATGCATAATGTGTTACAGTGGAATAGAATAGTGTTTTACTGTAATTGCAATTAAAAAAATACAATGAGATCAATTCCAGCACAACAGGCCAAGAGTAGCTTCAGATCACAAAAAAAAAAAGCAGTATAGTAAGCACATAAGCACATGTCACAACACACAAAAAACACTTAAAACTATCAACGGGGACGTCCATTGATGCATGTATTGTCTATAGCAGGGCTGCCCATTACGTCGATCGCGAGCTACCAGTCGACCGCGGAGGGTGTGTCAGTCGATCTCGAGCCAGGCTTTTAAAAAAAATATACCTAAAAATTAGTGATCATCAATTTTCACCAAGACGTCACTTAAATGACATTCACGGTACCGGAGGGTCTTGTGAGATGACGCTGGCTGCTGCAAGATCATTATTATGAAAATATGACCGAGAGGAAGGCGAGAAACACTTTTTATTTCAACAGACTCTCGCGCCGTACCTTCCGTCAAAACTCTAAAGGCCGACTGCACATTTCCTATCTTCACAATAAAAGCCCTGCTTCATGCTGCCTGCGCTAACTAAATACCGAGTCTCGGAAAACTGGCGTGCACAAGCGATCCCTCAGAAAGCTGGCGTGCACATCACTTGGGCACGCCAGCTTTCCGAGACTCTTATTTTGTTAGCGCAGGCAGCATGAAGCAGGGCTTTTATTGTGAAGATAGGAAATGTGCAGTCGGCCTTTAGAGTTTTGACGGAAGGGACGGCGCGAAAGTCCGTTGAAATAAAAAGTGTTTCCCGCCTTCCTCCCTGTCATTTTTTCATAATAATGAACTGGCAGCAGCCAGCGTCATCTCACAAGACCCTCGGGTGCCGTGAATGTCAATCAAGCAAGCTACGGAATTTGCCGCCAATGTTTTTCTTGTAAAGTGTATGGAAGCTGGATGAATTAGATGCCAAAAACCAACCACTTTCATGTGGTATTGTACAGAAAGGACAACTTTTTTTCTCCTCCATTTGAAAATGTGGGCGTTATCATCATTACTGTCTGATTCCAATCAATGCAAGTCATCAGAATCAGGTAATACACCAACTTATATTCTTGTCTTCGTGAAAGAAAGACATCTATATGTGTTACACATGCTTGTATTATCATTAAACACATTTAACTTGTTTACAAAAATGTCTCTTTCATAAATAAATGATATATATAAACGAGGTAGATCCCCTCGAGTTGGTCAATTGGAAAGTAGCTCGCCTGCAGAAAAAGCGTGGGCACCCCTGGTCTATAGGCTTGGGGGCCGCTGTGCTCTGCTTCCCCGAACAGAGAAAACATCCCAGAAGTTCTTGTAGGAGGGAAGGTTTGAGCGCATCTTTCACTGCGCTGGTGTCACCGGGATATTTACAGTAAGACCTGGACCAAAACCATTCAGAGAAGGAGCCAAATTGTAAATTCAGGCGAGCAAACACATTCCAGTGGATTTGTCTGATTTAATTGTCCATTATGGCTCTTAAATTAATTATAATTTCACGTTAGAGAGCAGAAAACTTCTTCAAAATGTTATCTGATTTGCCATTCAATTCCAAGATCGCCAACGTTTAAGTACCCACAGCTCTGCCCAATCCGTCCATCGCAATGAGCAGCCTTTGGTCTCCTTCAATCGCTGCCATTAAGGATGCACCGATTAATCGGTAACCGAATATATTCGGCCGAATATGGCAAAAAAAAGCCACATTCGGCCTTCGGTGGATTGAGTTAAAACAAGGCCGAATAGTGGCGTGTGACGCAATTTTTTGACGCGGTGACGCAATCAACCAACGTGCAGTGACGTTGGGATATGTTGTGTACCTGTATAAGTGTATGAGGTTACAAGCACACACTTATTGAGATTTAGTGGGGCCTCTGTTTACATTAGTAGCCTGTTGTGTAGGCTACCTGTATAAGTGTAAGAGGTTACAAGCACACACTTAATTGAGATTTACTTGAGCCTTCTGTTTACATTATTAGCATATCTACTGTGGCTAAGCAGACTTTTGCCAAAAGGACAATAATTAATTTGTTGTGGGTTTATCCACTTTAATGCATGTTTTGGAATGCATGTTTTCTTTGAAGGCCTAATATAAATGAAAAACTTGGTGCTTTTTTTGAAAAGCAAAGGCTACTGTAATATTAAAAAAATGTCAATATTCAATAAAAAAAATACTTTATTTGAAAAACATGTCTAAATATTTATTCTAGGCTATTTATGCAATATAAAAAAAATGGTGAAAAACTGCATTCATTATTCGGTATTCGGCCTTCGGCCAAGCGTTTAAATTTTATTCGGCTTCGGACACAAATTTTCATTTCGGTGCATCCCTAGCTGCCATCGTCTTCCGAATTTGTCGTTAGACTCAATCCAAACAGCAGATGCCCTATTATCCCAGTTAAAAATAAAGTACCAATGAATGTCACACACACTAGGCGTGGCGAACTTATTCTCTGCATTTCAATCAATGTTTATTTATATAGCCCCAAATCACAAATGTCTCAAAGGACTGCACAAATCATTACGACTACAACATCCTCGGAAGAACCCACAAAAGAGCAAGGAAAACTCACACCCAGTGGGCAGAGAGAATTCACATCCAGTGGGACGCCAGTGACAATGCTGACTATGAGAAACCTTGGAGAGGACCTCAGATGTGGGCAACCCCCCCTCTCTAGGGGACCGAAAGCAATGGATGTCGAGCGGGTCTAACATGATACTGTAAAAGTTCAATCCATAGTGGCTCCAACACAGCCGCGAGAGTTCAGTTCAAGCGGATCCAAGACAGCAGCGAGAGTCCCGTCCACAGGAAACCATCTCAAGCGGATCAGCAGCGTAGAGATGTCCCCAACCGATACAGGCGAGCGGTCCATCCTGGGTCCCGACGAGCGGTCCATCCTGGGTCTCGACTCTGGACAGCCAGTACTTCATCCATGGTCATCGGACCGGACCCCCTCCACAAGGGAGGGGGGGACATAGGAGAAAGAAAAGAAACGGCAGATCAACTGGTCTAAAAAGGAGGTCTATTTAAAGGCTAGAGTATACAGATGAGTTTTAAGGTGAGACTTAAATGCTTCTACTGAGGTAGCATCTCGAACTGTTACCGGGAGGGCATTCCAGAGTACTGGAGCCCGAACGGAAAACGCTCTATAGCCCGCAGACTTTTTTTGGGCTCTAGGAATCACTAATAAGCCGGAGTCTTTTGAACGCAGATTTCTTGCCGGGACATATGGTACAATACAATCGGCAAGATAGGCTGGAGCTAGACCGTGTAGCATTTTATACGTAAGTAGTAAAACCTTAAAATCACATCTTAAGTGCACAGGAAGCCAGTGCAGGTGAGCCAGTACAGGCGTAATATGATCAAACTTTCTTGTTCTTGTCAAAAGTCTAGCAGCCGCATTTTGTACCAGCTGTAATCTTTTAATGCTAGACATGGGGAGACCCGAAAATAATACGTTACAGTAATCGAGACGAGACGTAACAAACGCATGGATAATGATCTCGGCGTCTTTAGTGGACAAAATGGAGCGAATTTTAGCGATATTACGGAGATGAAAGAAGGCCGTTTTAGTAACGCTTTTAATTTGACCCATCACCCTTGATCACCCCCTGGACGGTGAGGGGAGCAGTGGGCAACAGCGTTGGCCACGCCCAGGAATCCTTTTTTGGTAATTCAACCCCCTATTCCAACCCTTGATGCTGAGTGCCAAGCAGTGAGGTAATGGGTCCCATTTTTGTATGACTCGGCCGGGGTTTGAACTCACAACCTACCGATCTCAGGGCGGACACTCTAACCACTAGGCCACTGAATGGTTCCAAGTAGAAATATTTCACGTCCAAGACGGAAAGAACTTTGGAGGCACAGAACTGGCCACTTCTCCCCAAAAGACCCTCATGTACCCGGCAATAAACATCTCGTCAGGATCGGAAGTTTCCCCAGAATCTGCGCTTCTCCTAGAGAAGATCAATGGATTTGAGAGTCCTGGTTATCAATTCCATGTTTAGATTTTAGGAGAAAAGTGCAGACGAAAGGCTCTTGAAAGTTAAGACGAGGTAAGACGAGACAAAGAAGCAAAGCAGGTGAGACAACAGAGAGGGAGAGAAGTGCAACCGAGAGCCAGACAGAATTAGTGATGGGCGATATGGCTTGAAATCTATATTGTGATACATATTGCACCCTCGTTCGATAACGATATATTTCACTACATATTATTTGGCATGGGCTTCACGGTGGCAGAGGGGTTAGTGCGTCTGCCTCACAATACGACGTTCCTGCAGTCCTGGGTTCAAATCCAGGCTCGGGATCTTTCTGTGTGGAGTTTGCATGTTCTCCCCGTGAATGTGTGGGTTCCCTCCGGGTACTCCGGCTTCCTCCCACCTCCAAAGACATGCACCTGGGGATAGGTTGATTGGCAACACTAAATTGGCCCTAGTGTGTGAATGTTGTCTGTCTATCTGTGTTGGCCCTGCGATGAGGTGGCGACTTGTCCAGGGTGTACCCCGCCTTCCGCCCGATTGTAGCTGAGATAGGCGCCAGCACCCCCCGCGACCCCGAAAGGGAATAAGCGGTAGAAATGGATGGATGGATGGATTATTTGGCATTTAAATAACAATGTAAACAAAACATATGTATTTTACTAGTTAATTTACTGTTAATATCTGGTAGTATTTTGCTGTAACATGGTTTTATCGACACTTCTGTTAAAGTGTTCTTTAGAGGTAGTCACCTGAAATGGTTTTCACTTCACATGTGTGCTTGAAGCTCATCGAGAAAATGCCAAAAGTGTGCAAAGCAGTAATCGGAGGAAAGGGTGGCTATTTTGAAGAAACTAGAATACACAACATGTTTTGAGTCATTTCACCTTTTTTTCTTAAGTGCATAACTCCACAAATGTTCATTCATAGTTCTGATGCCTTCAGTGACAATGCACAATGTAAATAACCATGAAAATAAAGAAAATGCATTGAGTGAGGAGAAGGTGTGTCCAAACGTTTGGCGTATACTGTAGACGGAGGTTTTTGAAAGTTTTTTAAAGAGAGCTTTAGAGGTGGAATACAACAAATGCCATTACCTTGATTGTTAGCTGACTTTTGCTAGTGTTTATTTACAAGTTCGAATTCATAAGATAAGGAAAACGTGTGCTTGTCTCACATAAGGATTATGAATGATATAAAAACATTTGGAACAATGTAAATATTTAAGATCATTGAATGATTACATTTTTGATTAAAGTTGTAATCAGAGAAAAACACAGGATGGTGGTGTCACAATATAATTTCAATATTTAAATTACTTCCCACTATTGGTTCCGATTTAAATCTTTTGGTTTTTGCCCTTGAAGCCCTCCTGTGTCCAGTGACTTATTTCCTGAGTTTGTGAACTATAACAAAAAAAAGGTGACAAAAAATATCGATCCAACGAAGGTAGTATTAACTTTATAGTGATAATTTACTTTTTATTGTTACTATCAATATTTTTATAGATTCACCCACCTTTGTTTATATTCAAGAGCTCTAGCTTGCATTTAGCATATGCTCCTCCTCCGGTGTATGGTGTAGCAAGTTGAGTTATTCCTTGTCATCTGGCGGTGACACAATGCATTTGACAACCAAACAATTAAACGAGGCGACACGGTAAAGAATCTGGGTGTTATCTTCGACCCAACTCTCTCCTTTGAGGCACACATTAAAAGCGTTACTAAAACGGCCTTCTTTCATCTCCGTAATATCGCTAAAATTCGCTCCATTCTGTCCACTAAGGACGCTGAGATCATTATCCATGCGTTTGTTACGTCTCGCCTCGACTACTGTAACGTATTATTTTCGGGTCCCCCCATGTCTAGCATTAAAAGATTACAGTTGGTACAAAATGCGGCTGCTAGACTTTTGACAAGAACAAGAAAGTTTGATCACATTACGCCTGTACTGGCTCCCCTGCACTGGCTTCCTGTGCACTTAAGATGTGACTTTAAGGTTTTACTACTTACGTATAAAATACTACACGGCCTAGCTCCATCCTATTTTGCCGATTGTATTGTACCATATGTCCCGGCAAGAAATCTGCGTTCAAAGGACTCCGGCTTATTAGTGATTCCCAAAGCCCCAAAAAAAGTCTGCGGGCTATAGAGCGTTTTCCGTTCGGGCTCCCGTACTCTGGAATGCCCTCCCCGGTAACAGTTCGAGATGCCACCTCAGTAGAAGCATTTAAGTCTCACCTTAAAACTCATTTGTATACTCAAGCCTTTAAATAGACTCCCTTTTTAGACCAGTTGATCTGCCGTTTCTTTTCTTTTTCTTCTATGTCCCACTCTCCCTTGTGGAGGGGGTCCGGTCCGATCCGGTGGCCATGTACTGCTTGCCTGTGTATCGGCTGGGGACATCTCTGCGCTGCTGATCCGCCTCCGCTTGGGATGGTTTCCTGCTGGCTCCGCTGTGAACTGGACTCTCGCGACTGTGTTGGATCCATTATGGATTGAACTTTCACAGTATCATGTTAGACCCGCTCGACATCCATTGCTTTCCTCCTCTCCAAGGTTCTCATAGTCATCATTGTCACCGATGTCCCACTGGGTGTGAGTTTTCCTTGCCCTTATGTGGGCCTACCGAGGATGTCGTAGTGGTTTGTGCAGCCCTTTGAGACACTAGTGATTTAGGGCTATATAAGTAAACATTGATTGATTGATTGATTTGCTGCCATGGAGGCAATGATTGCTGATTTATAAATGGCTTTGCTGCACGCTGGAGGGACATTAGCCACTAGCGAGGACGCTACATTGCGTTGGCATTCATTTGCTTGTCGCTGTCAAATTCGTGGGAAACTGCTACAATTTGCAATAAACATCCATTATAACAATAACACGATTGTATTAAAAGCTTTATCGTTAGCCAAATTGATAGAATATATTCCCTATATCGTGCAAGCACATTAAAATAATAGGCATCCCACTGACAAGCTGTGCTACTGTTCTCTAGTAAACTGTCCAGACCAGAGTGAGTTGGAGCATTCCAATCACTCTGCCCTCAAGGCACACATTCCCTGGGTTAATCCATTACAGAAGAATATGAGTGTGAATATCTGTGCGTGCCTTCGGGGGAAGTTCTGAGGCTGAGTGAGAGGTCAAGTCTTACAGGAACCATATGAAGAATGCCCTCTGCTCTTGCCCCACAAGAACAGTTTATACAGACAGGCAGCTCTTGTCAACACAACAGGTGAAAAACACAGAATCCGGCAAATAACCTGGCCTTGAACTGGCCTTTCAGTATTTGTACCCCATCTGCTGCAAGGACAGACGGTGGGCATTGTTGAATAACTGATAAACATAATAAATGGGCAAAAAGTTCATTGAAAAAACTGCAAAAACAGGATGTAAATTCCGAAAAGGCCAGGAAAAGTGATGTACTGGAGCTGCATGATTGAGCCAGCCATGAGCAAAGAGAGTGTAGGATGGTGGGGGAAAAAAAAGCAAAGAATAAAACAAATAAGTGAAGTGACGCAAAAGCTAAATGGTACTGGAGAGCATCAAAGAGCAATTACTATATCAAGGTTTCCCACACATTCATTTATTTGTGGCGGCCCGCCACGAAAGAAGTACGGCCGCCACAAATAAATGAAATAAAAAATAAAAAAAAATGAAAAAATAAAAAATGTTTTGTTTGTTTGTTTTTCGGCTTTTGACTCGCTCGATTGCTCATAAAAGCAATGGGACTCTGTCTGTGAATGGAGCTAGTAGTTACATGTTATATAAATATTTAAATATTAAATAAATATGTACATAAAGTGTTGTAATTATATTCCAACTCCGCGTTCTTCTTGGTCATCGCCGCCGCCACTGTCAACCCCCCCAACCCCCCACCACAAATATCAATCAATCAATCAATCAATGTTTACTTATATAGCCCTAAATCACTAGTGTCTCAAAGGGCTGCACAAACCACCACGACATCCTCGGTAGGCCCACATAAGGCCAAGG
Source organism: Nerophis ophidion (assembly GCF_033978795.1). NCBI lineage: Eukaryota > Metazoa > Chordata > Actinopteri > Syngnathiformes > Syngnathidae > Nerophis > Nerophis ophidion. The sequence continues at coordinate 57,789,572 of NC_084622.1, read as the reverse complement.
AAAACTCACACCCAGTGGGACATCGGTGACAATAATGACCCAGTGGGACGTCGGTGACAATGATGACTATGAGAACCTTGGAGAGGAGGAAAGCAATGGATGTCGAGCGGGTCTAACATGATACTGTGAAAGTTCAATCCACAATGGATCCAACACAGTCGCGAGAGTCCAGTCCAAAGCGGATCCAACACAGCAGCGAGAGTCCCGTTCACAGCGGAGCCAGCAGGAAACCATCGTGGGACATAGAAGAAAAAGAAAAGAAACGGCAGATCAACTGGTCTAAAAAGGGAGTCTATTTAAAGGCTAGAGTATACAAATAGATGCCTGACCTGTGGGAAACACTCTTCCTGCATTATGTATACGTTGATCCACTCTGAAGGAACAATAGCACGTTTGTGTGTTTATTAATTCATACCTTCTTTTTGCATCCGACTATGTATGTATATGTCCAGGTGTACACAAGGCACAAACATGACGCTGGACAAAGTATATCTTGAGCTTTTTCAAAAATGGTGACATATTTAGAACAGCAGTTTCCATCTCCCTGGATTTGGTTGTTCCCCAATTTGAAGTCAAAACTTAAATCAATCTAATTAAGGTTATGAGCAAAAAAAAGTAACATATGTTCTATATGAGACGATGACCATGAAATTGTGCACGCACACTGGAGTATGTTTGTACTGTATAGTATTTTATATGAAGCGACTTGGCCAGGGGTCTAACATTGGGAGTTGCTCACCCCACATAATACCAGGAAAATCTCCCAATGTCATCACTTCCTCCTTGCCTTTGGCAGGAACTGGGTCAGACAGACAGACAGATGGAGGGGCCATAAGGAGATTCTATGCAGTTATTATACAAACAACTGTCCACAAAGGGCGTGAAAGGAGCAAAAATAACCTCGATGTTAAACTTTTGGCCGCGGTTACTGTTTTGAATGTGTGTTCTGGTCTTTCATGTAGTCTAAATCAAGGAGGTCAACATAAAAGAATGCCCAGAGGACAGTGCGGGCTGCTGGTAGTGAAGGATTGCCACGTCCTTTCTGCCGGATATTGAAACATGAGATCTTATCAACAGCAAGGAAAAATGGTAAAGTCCACCAGTAACTCTCTGATAATGTCTTTCATTAAAAAAAACGGCAGCAGAAGTTTTTACAGCTGCAGCACAGGAACTGACATTTCACTTATATCCTTTTCACCAAATAAAAGTGTATATTTATTAAATTCATTAAAAATATTTTTAACACCTGATGTGTATAAAAAAAAAGGCAAAACAGCACAAACTTGATTTCTTTTAACTTTCACCTTTTTTACACAGCTTATAAATTAGAATAGATTTTTCATCCAAAAACATCCATCCATCCATCCATCCGTCCATCCATCATCTTCCGCTTATCCGAGGTCGGGTCGCGGGGGCAGCAGCCTAAGCAGGGAAGCCCAGACTTCCCTATCTCCAGCCACTTCGTCTAGCTCTTCCCGGGGGATCCCGAGACGTTCCCAGGCCAGCCGGGAGACATAGTCTTCCCAACGTGTCCTGGGTCTTCCCCGTGGCCTCCTACCAGCTGGACGTGCCCTAAACACATCCCTAGGGAGGCGTTCGGGTGGCATCCTGACCAGATGCCTGAACCACCTCATCTGGCTCCTCTCGATGTGGAGGAGCAGTGGCTTTACTTTGAGTTCCTCCCGGATGACGTTTCCAGTGAGGGTTGGACTCCGCCAAGGCTGTCCTTTGTCACCGATTCTGTTCATAACTTTTATGGACAGAATTTCTCGGCGCAGTCAAGGCGTTGAGGGGATCCGGTTTGGTGGCCACGGGATTAGGTCTCTGCTTTTTGCAGATGATGTGGTCCTGATGGCTTCATCTGACCGGGATCTTCAGCTCTCACTGGATCGGTTCGCAGCAGAGTGTGAAACGACCGGAATGAGAATCAGCACCTCCAAGTCCGAGTCCATGGTTCTCGCCCGGAAAAGGGTGGAGTGCCATCTCCGGGTTGGGGAGGAGACCCTGCCCCAAGTGGAGGAGTTCAAGTACCTAGGAGTCTTGTTCACGAGTGGGGGAAGAGTGGATCGTGAGATCGACAGGCGGATCGGTGCGGCGTCTTCAGTAATGCGGACGTTGTATCGATCCGTTGTAGTGAAGAAGGAGCTGAGCCGGAAGGCAAACCTCTCAATTTACCGGTCGATCTACGTTCCCATCCTCACCTATGGTCATGAGCTTTGGGTCATGACCGAAAGGATAAGATCACGGGTACAAGCGGCCAAAATGAGTTTCCTCCGCCGTGTGGCGGGGCTCTCGCTTAGAGATAGGGTGAGAAGCTCTGTCATCCAAAAACATCCATTATTGCCTAAACAGTTGGGAACTAGGGTTGTCCGATAAAAATATTTTGGTGCGGACACCAAAATGTATTTCGATATTTTTTGATACTAATAAAGTGGACCACAACATTTTTTATTTTATTCGAATAAAAAATCTTATATTTTAAATAAGAAGAATTTTGACATAAAATAAGATAGTGAAGACTCTAGACAACTACTCCTTTAGTAGTAAGTAAGCAGACAAAGGCTCCTAATATAGCTTTTGACATATGCAGTAACATATATGTCTCATTTCTCATTCTATTGTTTTGTCAAAATTATGAGGGACAAGCGGTATATTGTTTATTTACTATTAATATCTGCTTACTTTCTATTTTAACATGTTCTATCTACACTTCTGTTAAAATGTAACTAGCACTAATTCCTTTGTTGTTTGGATACTTTACATTCATTAGTAGGGATGCACCGATTAATCGGTAGGGATGTCCCGATACAACTTTTTCACTTCCGATACGATACCGATATTGTAGCCTTGAGTATTTGCTGATATCGATATCAATACGATACGATATAGGCACGAATCATACATATATTTATTTCTTATTTTGTTTTGTAGAATGTTAGAAAAGGCTTGATAAAGTGATGTTACTGTTACTGATGTTGTAGTGTTAAAACAGAAAACAATAGTCAGCAAGAGTAGGTATAGGAAAAACTGACCCATTTATTATTAACCAATTGGTTACATAAATTTTAACCTTCAACATAAGAGTATTACCTCAACAAATCCAATAAAAACAAAATGTTATATTTAAAGTGCAAAATAACCACTAATACCAACATAATTATACAATTGAAAAGAATAAATTAAAAATAAATTAGAAGACCCTGAAAAATAACCTAAATAAATCCAACAAAAAAAACAAAAAACGTTTTAAAGTGCAAACAATTCAAGTTCACTTCAGTTATTTTTTTACTGTCAGCATATGTTGGAAACAACTGTGGGCAGGGACAAAAACCACAAAAACAACACAATATTGTCCACTGTCCAACTGCTCTAAATTAAGAGTTCACAGCTCCAGTTTCACTGACTGACTATGCCCAAAACAATGTAGTAATTACTCTTAGTCTTCACTGAAGAATAGTGTAAACACAATAAACATATTACTCTAATAACAAGAGCATAAAACAAATAATAATCAGTCAGTGCTGACTACCCTTACTACTCCTCCTCCTTCTCCACTTTCTGCAGTCCGAGCATAATGTGGAGATTTTTTTTTAAGAAGATAAGCATTTCGGCATGCTGTGAGTTAAAATACTTCCACACAGCCGACATCACTACACTTTGCTGAGCACACGCGTTGTCGTTGTTGTGATCACGTGGGCTGTGCATGCTGGATCAGAGACGCTCTTCTTCCGCAGCCGCCACCAACGTTAAGTAAGGGGCATTGCCGCCACCTTCTGTGTTGGAGTGTGATCAAACCAGTCACCTATTATAGAAGTGCTGCAGCGGCAAATGGACATCTTATATCGGAGCGCTTATATCGGAGTTTTTAGATTCAGTCCGACAAAATCCGATATTCACTTTTTTGGCTAATATCGGACCGATTTCCAATATCAATATCGGATCGGGACATCCCTATTAATTGGTAACCGAATATATTCGGCCGAATATAGCAAAAAAAGCCACATTCGGCCTTCGGTGGAATGAGTTAAAAATAAGGCCGAATAGTGGTGTGTGACACAATTTTTTGACGCGCTGACGCAATCAACCAACGTGCAATGACGCGGTGACGTTGGGATATGTTGTGTACCTGTATAAGTGTATGAGGTTACAAGCACACACTTATTGAGATTTAGTGGGGCCTCTGTTTACATTATTAGCATATCTACTGTGGCTATGCAGACTTTTGCCAAAAGGACAATAATTAATTTGTTGTGGGTTCATCCACTTTAATGCACTTTATTTTTTGGGGGGGAATGCATGTTTTGTTTGAAGGCCTAATATAAATGAAAAACTTTGTGCTTTTTTTGAAAAGCAAAGGCTACTGAATTATTGAAAAAATGTCAATATTCAATAAAAAAATACTTTATTTGAAAAACATGTCTAAATATTTATTCTAGGCTATTTATGCAATATAAAAAAAATTGTGAAAAACTGCATTCATTATTCGGTATTCGGTCAAGCGTTTAAATTTTATTCGGCTTCGGCCACAAATTTTCATTTCGGTGCATCCCTATTAGTTAGTGTGCAATACGGATATTAGTGGGGGGGGGGTTTTATTTCATCTTTGCATGTCCTCCCCGTGAAAGCGTGGGTTCCCTCCGGGTACTCCGGCTTCCTCCCACTTCCAAAGACGTGCACCTGGGGATAGGTTGATTGGCAACACTAAATTAGCCCTAGTGTGTGAATGTGAGTGTGAATGTTGTCTGTCTATCTGTGTTGGCCCTGTGATGAGGTGGCGACTTGTCCAGGGTGTACAACACCTTCCGCCTGATTGTAGTTTAGATAGGCACCAGCGCCCCCCGCGACCCCAAAGGGAATAAGCGGTAGAAAATGGATGGATGGATCTTTCGTCTATACATCTATATATTAGTGAGCAATATGTAGTATTTATTTTTTCATTACGTTTTACTTCTGAGACTGTAACTGTATGTAAAAACCTGCCCTGCAACAATGTAATTTTCCCATTGTTTGATAAATAAAAGTCTAGCCTATCCTACGACACATTTTGGTATTATCTATATACTGAGTGTGTGTGTGTGTGTGTGTGTGTGTGTATATATATATATATACACATTAGGGCTGTGAATCTTTGGGTGTCCCACGATTCGATTCACTATCGATTATTGGCGTCACGAATATAAACGATATTTTTCCGATTCAAAACGATTCTGAATTCATTCAATACATAGGATTTCAGCAGGATCTACCCCAGTCTGCTGACATGCTAGCAGAGTAGTAGATTTTTTTTTTAAACTTTTATAATTGTAAAGGACAATGTTTTATCAACTGATTGCAATAATGCAAATTTGTTTTAACTATTAAACAAACCAAAAATATGACTTATTTTATCTTTGTGAAAACATTGGACACAGTGTGTTGTCAAGCTTATGAGATGCGATGCAAGTGTAAGCCACTGTGACACTTTGTTCTTTTTTAAATTTTTTTATACATGTCTAATGATAATGTCAATGAGGGATTTTTAATCACTGCTATGCTGAAATTATAACTAATATTGATACGGTTGTTGATAATATTCATTTTTGTTTTACTACTTTTGGCTTGTTCTGTGCCGTGTTTGTGTCTTTATTGCAGTTCTGAGTGTTGCTGGGTCAGGTTTGGTTTTGGAATTGGATTGCATTGTTATGGTATTGCTGTGTATTGTTTTGTTGGATTGATTAAAAAAAAAAAAAATTGCCATCCATCCATCCATCCATTTTTCTACCGCTTATTCCCTTTTTGGGGTCGCGGGGGACGCTGGCGCCCATCTCAGCTACAATCGGGAGGAAGGCGGGGTACACCCTGGACAAGTCGCCACCTCATCGCAGGGCCAACACAAATGAGAATCGATTCTGAATCGCACAACGTATTCAATTCGATTCGTATTTGAATCGATTTTTTCCAACACCCCTTATATATATATATATATATATATATATATATATATATATATATATATATATACATACACACACCTACTCCTCATTCAATGAGTTTTCTTTATTTTCATGACCATTTACATTGTAGATTGTCACTGAAGGCATCAAAACTATGAATGAACATATGTGGAGTTACGTACTTAACAAAAAAAGGTATGTTTGCTAAAAACATCTTCATATTTTAGTTTCTTCAAAATAGCCACCCTTTCCTCTGATTACTGCTTTGCACACTCTTGGCATTCTCTCAATGAGCTTAAAGCACACATGTGAAGTGAAAACCATTTCAGGTGACTGCCTCTTGAAAATCAGAAAGAATGCCAAGAGTGTGCGAAAAAGAAATCAGAGCAAAGGGTGGCTATTTTGAAGAAACCCAAGAGGGACAAGCGGTAGGAAACGGATGGATGGGATAGACTATAAAACATGTTTTGAGTTATTTCAACTTTCTTTGTTAAGTACATAAATCCACACATGTTCATTCATAGTTTTGATGCCTTCAGTGACAATCTACAATATAAAAAGTTGTGAAAATAAAGAAAACACATTGAATGCTACAATCAGGCGGAAGGCGGGTTTTTTTTAATCAATCCAACAAAACAATACACAGCAATACCATAACAATGCAATCCAATTCCAAAACCAAACCTGACCCAGCAAAACTCAGAACTGCAATAAAGACACAAACACAACACAGAACAAGCCAAAAGTAGTGAAACAAAAATGAATATTATCAACAACAGTATCAATATTAGTTATAATTTCAGCATAGCAGTGATTAAAAATCCCTCATTGACATTATCATTAGACATTTATAAAAAAATTTAAAAAAGAACAATAGTGTCACAGTGGCTTACACTTGCATCGCATCTCATAAGCTTGACAACACACTGTGTCCAATGTTTTCACAAAGATAAAATAAGTCATATTTTTGGTTCGTTTAATAGTTAAAACAAATTTACATTATTGCAATCAGTTGATAAAACACCGTCCTTTACAATTATAAAAGTTTTAAAAAAAAATCTACTACTCTGCTAGCATGTCAGCAGACTGGGGTAGATCCTGCTGAAATCCTATGTATTGAAAGAATTCAGAATCGTTTTGAATCGGAAAAATATCGTCTTTGAATCGAGAATCGAATCGAAAAAATTGATATATTCGTGACCCCAAGAATCGATATTGAATCGAATCGTGGGACACCCAAAGATTCACAGCCCTAATGTGTGTGTGTGTATATATATATATATATATATATATATATATATATATATATACACATATATATATATGCTCGCCTGTGTATCGGCTGGGGACATCTCTGCGCTGCTGATCCGCCTCCGCTTGGGATGGTTTCCTGCTGGCTCCGCTGTGAACGGGACTCTCGCTGCTGTGTTGGATCCGCTTTGGACTGGACTCTCGCGACTGTGTTGGATCCATTATGGATTGAACTTACATACATACATACATACACACACACATACATGCACACATACATACATACATACATATACATACACACACATACATAGTCCGCTGTGAACGGGACTCTCGCTGCTGTGTTGGATCCACTTTGGACTGGACTCTCGCGACTGTGTTGGATCCATTATGGATTGAACTTTCACAGTATCATGTTAGACCCGCTCGACATCCATTGCTTTCCTCCTCTCCAAGGTTCTCATAGTCATCATTGTCACCGACGTCCCACTGGGTGTGAGTTTTCCTTGCCCTTATGTGGGCCTACCGAGGATGTCGTAGTGGTTTGTGCAGCCCTTTGAGACACTAGTGATTTAGGGCTATATAAGTAAACATTGATTGATATATATATATATATATATATATCAATATATATATATATATATATATACGTACACACACACACACTCAGTATATAGATAATACCAAAATGTGTCGTAGGGTAGGCTCGACTTTTATTTATCAAAAAATGGGAAAATTACATCGTTGCAGGGCAGGTTTTTACATACAGTTACAGTCTCAGAAGTAAACCGAAATGAAAAAATAAATACTACATATTGCTCACTAATATATAGATGTATAGACGAAAGATCCATCCATCCATCCATTTTCTACCGCTTATTCCCTTTGGGGTCGCGCGGGGCGCTGGTGCCTATCTAAACTACAATCGGGCGGAAGGCGTCGTACACCCTGGACAAGTCGCCACCTCATCACAGGGCCAACACAGATAGACAGACAACATTCACACTCACATTCACACACTAGGGCCAATTTAGTGTTGCCAATCAACCTATCCCCAGGTAAGTATTCCAGCTAAGCGGAAATATGTAAAACATGAGGTATTGACTTTTTGTGTATTCAGGAGTAGTTTGCACATTAAAACTGCATTCTGTATAATGGGGAACAAGAACAGAATTGTCCCACATTTGAAAAATATGTCACATATTGACTCAAAGTATATTATTTCAACTTGCTGCAGAATTGCTGCTCCTACAAAAGGCCCAACAGGGGCTCCCCACACAATGTTGCTTGTCTAGACTAATTACCCAGAAATTCTAGCTAGTCATTGTGGTGCTATTTTAACATTTTGCTACTCTGCCAAGCTGACCTGCCATATGAACACGGACTTAAGGCCGAGTGAAAACTCTTTTTTTTTTTCACACCACAGACAAATCTGTCCAACAAAAACAGGCCACAGATCGCGATCACAAAGGCTTCACTGTGCGTGTGCCGTTTATGTGAGCACGGAAATACGGACCTCATGGTTTAAAACACACAGGAGAATTTTTTAAGCTGTTTAAATGTCTTGTGTTTGTTTAAGAAATACGCTCTTGTGACCATACGCCATTCAATGAAAACCCCAGAGCCAATCCGCTCACACTTACAGCTGCTAGAGCTATTGGAGCTTCATACAGCAAGCAAAATCTTTTTACAGGCAGTAAGAAAAGTATAAGTTGTATTTTTATTCTCACCACTAGCCGAAACAAAATGCTAATGTCTGCAATTATAACAAGTACACTTCGTCGGTGCAAAGTGGGTCAGGGGAGGAAAGAGAATAAATATGGGGTTTAAAAAATAAAAGTAGAGAATTTTCGGCAGTGAGTACTTTCATGCATTTTCTTAATGTCCTGCCTTAACTTAAAAGATGATGACACTATAACCATATCAGAACCGTGTCCGCTCATCAATTTTACACAGACAATAACACTCAGGAGATGTATTACAATATATACATTTGAGCATTGCTATTGACTTACAAAGGCTGCATTTTTAACATAGCTCTTGCACAGGATCCAATGAGATTCATTTTGTGACAGACCATCACATATATTTAGGTGATGTGTTGCTGTTTTGTATAAACAGTGTCTCGCATGCGCACACACACACACACACACACACACACCACACACACACACACACACACCTAAAAGTGTCCCCACAACATGGGACAACATTAAGTAAACACAAAACAACCATAAGGATCGGTCAACTCACTTATACTGCTGATGGTCCTTAGTGCTGCGAGTCTTGGCCATGAAGCGTTCAGCCAGTTTCTCCAGGTTTCTGGAGTATTCCATCTCAATCTCCGCCTTCTTCTTGAAGAAATCCTGAAGGTCCTGCAATAGCTGAACCCTCATCTCTGTCTGCTGGTCCATGCATTTCTGCTGTTCCACTAACTGGGCCCGGATTTCTGATAAAGAACAAACACAAAATGCATCAGAATATGCCGCAACTTGGCACTTTGTCTTTGTCCAGTACATAGCCAATATTTTAAGAATTAATCAATGTTACAATTCTACACAATGAGTCTATTAGAGTGCTAAAACTGCCTAGAGTTAATTGATAGTGAATATCAATCAATCAATCAATCAATGTTTACTTATATAGCCCTAAATCACTAGTGTCTCAAAGGGCTGCACAAACCACCACGACATCCTCGGTAGGCCCACATAAGGGCAAGGAAAACTCACACCCAGTGGGACGTCGGTGACAATAATGACTATGAGAACCTTAGAGAGGAGGAAAGCAATGGATGTCGAGCGGGTCTAACATGATACTATGAAAGTTCAATCCACAATGGATCCAACACAGTCGCGAAAGTCCAGTCCAAAGCGGATCCAACACAGCAGCGAGAGTCCCGTTCACAGCGGAGCCAGCAGGAAACCATCCCAAGCGGAGGCGGATCAGCAGCGCAGAGATGTCCCCAGCCGATACACAGGCAAGCAGTACATGGCCACCGGATCGGACCGGACCCCCTCCACAAGGGAGAGTGGGACATAGAAGAAAAAGAAAAGAAACGGCAGATCAACTGGTCTAAAAAGGGAGTCTATTTAAAGGCTAGAGTATACAAATGAGTTTTAAGGTGAGACTTAAATGCTTCTACTGATATATTATACCAGTGTTTTGCTGTCTGTTTTCACTGCTGCTATTTTAACTGTTTTTTAAACACATAAATGAAGTGAAGTTAATTATATTTATACAGCGCTTTTTCTCCAGTGACTCAAAGCGCTTTTACATTGTGAAATTCAATATCCAAGTTACATTTAAACCAGTGTGAGTGGTACTGGGAGCAGGTGGGTAAAGTGTCTTGCCCAAGGACACAACGGCAATGACTAGGATGGCGGAAGCGGGGATCAAACCTGCAACCCTCAAGTTGCTGGCACGGCCACTCTACCAACAGAGCTATACCACCCCAACTGACCCATAAACAGGGTCAGGTTTTTTTTTTTTAGCACTTTGCCTTTCCTTTCTATTAAATAGACAACATTTTAGTAGTCATTTTAATTTATGTAACAGCTGAATGAGCAGCCCAGTTACACCTCCTGGTACCCCAGCACCTCCAAAACCCTCAAATCTAGACTCCAAACATTCCAGAATAAACTAATCCGGTTACTTTTAGACCTCCACCCCAGATCACACCTCAATCCAACCCACTACTCCAAAGTGGGCTGGCTCAGGGTGGAGGACAGAGTAAAACAACTTGCACTGAGCCTAGTCTATAAAATCCGCTACACCTCCTTGATACCGAAGTACATGTCAAACTACTTCCTTAACGTAAATGACCGCCATAACCACAACACCAGGGGGAGCTCCACAAACCACGTTAAACCCAGATTTCGATCTAACAAAGGTCTTAACTCATTCTCTTTCTATGCCACATCAATGTGGAATGCACTCCCAACAGGTATAAAAGTAAGTGTATCTCTATATTCCTTCAAAACCGCTCTAAAACAACACCTCCAGGCAACTTCAACACTTTACTAATACCCTCCTCCATTCACATCCCATCTCCCCGGATTATAAACAACTCAAATGTACTTCTAATGTATATACTTGTTCTTATGCTATGTGAACTCACTATGTTCTCTGCTGGCTGTACATATCCTACTAAGTCACACCTACACTGTTACACTGTTTCAATGTCCACATTTCTCTGTTGATGCAATTGTTGATGACTGAAGTTCTGATATCAACCAAAGCTCCTCATCCCACCCCCCGGATTGTAAATAATGTAAATAATTCAATGTACATACTATGATGATTAACTTGTGTGATGACTGTATTATGTTGATAGTATATATTTGTACCATGAATTGATTAACGTGGACCCCGACTTAAACAAGTTGAAAAACTTATTCGGGTGTTACCATTTAGTGGTCAATTGTACGGAATATGTGCTGTACTGTGCAATCTACTAATAAAAGTATCAATCAATCAATCAATCAAACTATAAATACACATTGATGAATGAATTAGTCATCTTTGTTGTTTGTAATACCTAAAATAACTTAAGCTGCATTTAGAAGTTGATGGAAAAATTAGAGCCATTAAATATGTGTATGCTTTCTTATCAGACTCGTCGACTAATCTTTAGTTGGAGCCCTACTGTACATTGAACTTGCATCGTTGGTCTCATTCACAACCCTGCGATGAGGTGGCGACTTGTCCAGGGTGTACCCTGCCTTCCGCCCGATTGTAGCTGAGATAGGCGCCAGCGCCCCCCGCAACCCCGAAAGGGAATAAGCGGTAGAAAATGGATGGATGGATGGACAAGCAGATGGCATGTGTTGTGGCTGTATGGGTCATCCTGGCTAGCATTAGCTCTGTAATTTGTTTGCAAATTTTGCCCTTGTTTTAAATGGCCGCCTCATCATTGTTTAGTGTTCTAAAGAAGAATGGGCGGTCCCTAAATAAATGTTCCTTCTCATGATGACAGCACTTCAGTACCATTTATGTCGATTTCCATGATATTCCTTAAACAAGGAACAATAAAAACGGTCTGTTTTTATTGGCCAATGTTTTGATTCCGTCCGCAAGTCGCACAAATGTAATCAGAACTACACATATACGGCGCCAAACTGACAAAGAAAAAACACATGATCCGAGCAACACTCACCCCAAACCGTTTCAGGTCAATCAAATGGTTTGGATTTGATTTATAACGTGTTCCATCGCTACATGCAAAAACCCACACAAACTACAACAGAAGACCCTTCAGTTTAGGGCAGTAGCCGTAGTACTCCTCTTAACAAATTGTACGTGGATGGTAAGTAGACTTCTAGAGTTTTTCTGAAGTATCAGAGCAATCAGTAAGATTTTTTGTTAAATCCAAACTTTTTATGTACTCGTTCTCGTTACAAAAAAAAATATATTTCTAATGTGAACGGAATGGGTCTCCCCAGTCCGAGAAGAGACCTCCATGCGGGCATGACATCATAGTCACACATGTCCTGCATTGGGTTGGTCAGATTTTAAAATAAATTTAATTGTACTGTTCACATTGACATGAAAAAAGGCAAGATACAAATTCTGTATTTAACTGCAGTGTGAATATAGCCTTACTCATAAAACTGTTTAGCCAAGGCCATGTATAACGGATGTGTGTTGATGAAAAATAGCCAGTAAAACAATCCCAAACAAAGCAAGCGGATTTTTGGGGACAGTGTGGCGCGGTTGGTAGTGTGCCAGCAACTTGAGGGTTGTGGAGTTTGAATTAGCAAAATCATAACAGACCCGCACTGAAGTCACAAGACAACAAGGGAGTTGGAGACGGAGGGATGCTTCAAGCTGATGACTCAAAAAAAATAAAATAAATAAATAAATAAAAAAAAAATGTGAACGGATAATATATATATATACATACATATATATATACACATATATATATACATACATATATATATACACATATATATATATATATATACATACATATATATACACATATATATACATATACATACATATATATATACACATATACATACATATACATACATATATATATATACATACATATACATACACATACATATACATACATACATATATATACATACATACATATATATATACACATACATATACATACATATATATATATACATATATATATACACATACATATATATATATACATATACATACGTATATATATACATACATATACACATACACATACATATACATATATATATACATATATACATACATATACATATACATATATATATATATATATATATATATATATATAAAAACACATAAAATGCCAGAGGTATTCTCTCCGCAGATTAGATTTTTCCTTTAGTGATGAAGACGACGTCCAGAAAACCCAAAATAATGTGTCTCCTTAGCCATATTTACACAAATGTATGCATTTAGAGAAAACAATGCCCCAAACCTTAGTTTTTAGTTGTTTACTCTGTAGACCAAAATCAACACTGCTCTCTTCATCTAAGACAGGACTGTCGAACTCATTTAAGCTCAAGGGCTGCATGAAGGAAAAATATATTCCTACGTGGGCCGGACTGCTTAAATCATGGCATAATAATTTAAAAATAAAGATAACTTCAATTTTTTGTTTTTGTTTTATCTTGGCCAAAAATAGAACACGCACATTTTAAAAATGTACATATTACAACTAATCCTCTTAAAAAAACACTTCAAGTTAGTTGAAAATTCTGAGGAAAAAATGTATGCAGTCTCAGAAAGACCATGAATAACACAACAAACTTAGACTTTGTCTCAGTATATTTACAAAACCATTCAACTTTAAGCACTTCCTGTTTAGCATTCTCATGTTGGCAGTTCATTAAAGACGTTTGGAAAAGCATCCCAGTTTTTCTCAAGCCGCCACATTGGTAACATCCACAACTTCCACAACACATTCATTTGTCATCATTCAAATATTATAAATACAATCAAAACAATTGTCAAGCTGACACAATAATATCTGAATTAAAGGTAACATAACTACAAACTTAACCAATGATAACATGGTAGATTTAAACATAAAATAAAACAGAACAAACAACTAATTCAGAAACACACATTTTTACAATGGAGTTCAGAGTGCAATCCACTAATTGCGAGCGCTGCACTGAATTCCAACTACAAAGATGCTGGTCATGATAAACTTAAGTCTTGCATCTTACCGTTTCGTTACTTTATCTATTGAATGGATATTTTCAAAAAAAAAAGTATTGTGCATTACCGCAACATTAGTCTGCCCCCAGCCAAAAAGGAGCAGCTAATTGCTTGCACCTGCGCTGATTGGCATTGCCCCAGCCAATCCAGAGGGCACTTAAAGTCAGCTGACACGTCATCTTTAAACAGCGTGATGTGGGTAACACTGGAATTGCTATTGCGAAATCCAGTGGACACATTAGGAACAGCAGTTTCTTTCATGAAAAAATTGCAAGCTATTTTTTTACTTCACAAACTCATTTTGCTGGCCACGGGCTGGATTAAACCTGTTGGGTGCAAACCGTAGGTGTAATACTTTAATTGAAGAACGATGTGTGCTCGACCCTGGACCAACTGCACTAAGTGACGAAACAAACACGCTCACATAAATATTGCGCCGATTGAAACCGTAGACAGCTGTCGTAAGCAGGGATCCACTGGCAGCCATAATTACGGTAGTTTTAAATGGCTTCGGACAAATCCAACACGACTGAGTTCAAAAGTTATTCTTGTTATTGTAATAATTGTCTACTAATACATTGTGCCTGTTTGCAATCCTGAATTCATCAATTATTTGATATTCTATGCAATATATGCTCTGTATGTTTCAAGTCTGGAGGCTTCTGTGATGAGGGATTTTTTTTACAGTACAAAGCCTCCTGTGATCTTTGATGATTGAGAGAAGACAAAAACAGCTACTGTACATTTAAAATCTGTCGACAAAAGCCTATATTGTACATGATACCGATAAACATCAATGCAGTCAAAAGGCAACTGATTTTACAAACGTTATTTATCACAATACAATCTACACACACTTGGTGTTCTTTGATAATATAACATTTTTGTCATGTTGACAGAATCTGCTTTAGAAAGGGCCATAAAGCTGTCAGCAACAAATCTAGCTGACTGATAGTTTCAGTCAATGTGCCCCAAAGAGCGCACGCTGTTGATACGGACAATGAAATAGCACTGTTTGGTCTCTGCTGTGATCAGGTTGGACTATAGTCCCTTTGTTTCTAAACTGGATGATACCCAAATGTTTCTGTGCAGGCCACATCACATTATTCCCAACGCCACTTTCATAATGACAAATATGTTCAAAATAGCAGCTCTGCCAATTCTTTTGTTCAAGAAATTGCTGAGCTAGATGGGTACTAGTCCACAAGCTTTATAGCTTTAGTACATTTCACCCACTGTTGGACTGCCAGTACGAGACACAGCATTTTACACAGGGTCTTCTTGCAATTTCTAAAAAGTTACTTGTGGTGAAAGCAGGAACACATTTTCATAAAAGACAAAGTCTCAAAATAACTTTTACAGTTTCTCCAAGTTGATTACTGCCTCTGCCAACAACTATCTAGGGCACGCCGTACCACATCAATTGTGAGGTTGCGTTTGCAGAGTCTTGAGGGGAACCTGAAAAGGCGGCAGGAGACGAAGTATGGCTTTGGTCATCCGTTTGGCACTAGAGGAAATCCTCACCACCCTGTTCGAGATTTGATGTCCAACACGCAAGGCACCATCAAAGCTAATTACATAACACTCAAAAGTAATCAAAACCCAACACGTCAATGATTCTTTATTATCAACACACACTTTCAATTGAGAGTGTGAGTAGAATCGTATGGCAAAAAGAGCTAATTATCCTTGGTATGCGGTCAAATGTTAAGCATCCCTATAAATCAGCCAATAGCTGCAGTGCTATGTTTAGATAGATAGATAGATAGATAGATAGATAGATAGATAGATAGATAGATAGAACCTGCTATGTTATCTATCTATCTATATAGATGGATAGATATTTTCACTATATAGATCAATCAATCAATCAATGTTTACTTATATAGCCCTAAATCACTAGTGTCTCAAAGGGCTGCACAAACCACTACGATGACTATGAGAACCTTGGAGAGGAGGAAAGCAATGGATGTCGAGCGGGTCTAACATGATACTGTGAAAGTTCAATCCATAATGGATCCAACACAGTCGCGAGAGTCCAGTCCAAAGCAGATCCAACACAGCAGCGAGAGTCCCGTTCACAGCGGAGCCAGCAGGAAACCATCCCAAGCGCAGAAATGTCCCCAGCCGATACACAGGCAAGCAGTACATGGCCACCGGATCGGACCGGACCCCCTCCACAAGGGAGAGTGGGACATAGAAGAAAAAGAAAACGGCAGATCAACTGGTCTAAAAAGGGATATAGATATAGTGAAGTTAGTCACATTTACAAACCTTTGAACCTGGAATGCAAAAAAAATGCTCTCCTATTCACGGTTACATACTGTAGATGAGCTAAAGGGGTATTTGACTACAGGGGATTTCATTTTTTTACAGGACTGTTTGAAAATACCAGAATCTGCTCCAGATGGAAAGACACAACTAGCAGCTACAAGAAGTACATTTTTTTCCCTAAATGGTTAGTTACAAAGCTACTAAGAAATATGAAAGACCACATTTTGTCTTTAAATTGTTCTGTAAAGAACTTCTGTTGTACATTGTGCCTCTTTATTTGTAACTATATGTCATATACGCACACATTAAAAGGTCAATCCCACTTTAGTTTTTTTAGAAAGGCGCCCAGTCCTTTAAAATAGTAACTGTGGTGGATAAAATAAAAAAAGATCACATTAAAGCCAAACTTACACACAGCATTTTTGCTGCTTAGTAAGGCATTTTATCTAAAATTATTAGAGTTGGCTGAGCGAAAACCATTACGGCATCTGACCGACATGATCTTGGCTTTCAAAACCACAGGCAAAGTTCCAATGGAAGCCTTGCAGGCTACAGTGATCCTTAAAATGACTGCTAAAATAGAGTGGAAATGAGCTAGAACCAGAATGCTCGGTTTACATTAAAAGTGCTGAATCTATGCAAAATTATATTTTCTCAATCAGAGTAATGATCCTGTGCACATGGACTCCATGAGATATAAATTAGCAGCAACAGTTCAAAGTAGCCCCGCTCATTAAAATGGATTCAATTCTTGACCCTACCAAAGCACCACAATTTGAACATGCCTTATATAAAAAAAACTTTTCGACAAGGCACTAAAGACAAAACAAACAGAACTAGCATGGGAGCTAGAAGGAACAAAAAGAGCTAGCATGTGAGCTAGGGACAAGCAAACAGAGGAATAGCGTGGAAGCTAACGAATACAAAAAGTCTTTACCACAAGCGGGGATAGCGACGTCACCTGTTGCATCGAATAGCAAACTAGAATCCGAGGTCGAATGAACAAAAAGGGTATGCTTAAATAGAGGGGATAATCACAAAGCAGGTGCGTGTGAAAAACAAAAGTCAGGTGACACAAGAACATTGTCTTTAAGACATGACAAGATCATGTACTACAGACAACTACAGTGGACTGTCGATCCATGAACACCTCTACTTCCATCCCATTTGGTTTATGAATATTTACATTGCACCAAATATGCCTCTTTGTGCAGACCATGTCTTGATGTACAAACGTTTTGTGACGCTTTGCTGGCATCGTGGTGTGGTTTTGTTCTCTCGAATGATGCAGTTGGATTGGACACAGTGTGAAGGTAAGAAATGAAGATTTATTATCACTAACAAAATTGACTAGGAACAAAAACACTTGCACAAGGCACTAAAGACAAAACAAACAGAACTAGCATGGGAGCTAGAAGGAACAAAAAGAGCTAGCATGTGAGCTAGGGACAAGCAAACAGAGGAATAGCGTGGAAGCTAACGAATACAAAAAGTCTTTACCACAAGCGGGGATAGCGACGTCACCTGTTGCATCAAATAGCAAACTAGAATCCGAGGTCGAATGAACAAAAAGGGTATGCTTAAATAGAGGGGATAATCACAAAGCAGGTGCGTGTGAAAAAAAAAGGCAGGTGACACAAATGCGTAACTATGGAAACGGAACAAACCGGAAGTGCCACCAGGAACTAAGGATGACAAACTAACCAGATGTGATACAAAAGGGAACCAAAAACCAGAATATGACATGATCCAAGTAGTGGATTGTGACAAGTTTCATTCATTCATTCATTCATTCATTCATTTTGCATGCTGCTTGAAGCCATCAAAGACAGCCGTTTTGACGACATAACTTCCTGTTTACGCGGGCACGGCCATTTCGAAGAAACGGGGCACCCTACATCACATCCCGTTTACATCCGGTACGCGGCCATTTTGAAAAGTTTCTAGGCTGACTAGTTTCCCCCCACAATTTACGTACCTTGCGCCAGTCAGAGTTGCGTAAGCTGGTCTTAGAGATCACTTTGTGTGATCAGAATGTGTCCAAACTCGTACAATTGCTAGACAAATACTGAGCTAGCATTTTAGCTAGTTAGCCTCCTTGAGCTAGAGGATTTTATTAGCAAAAGGGGGCTTTGTCCCGCAGCAAGTCTTTAATGTGCCTTGTGATGTAATGTAAAAAATATGCCACAGCAGACTTTTATTACAGGGACACACAACGGAGCGCCTCACGCTGCTAGATTGTGCTAACGCTAGCGGTGTCTAGGTGAAGCCACTGCTCTTTTATTATTCTTAGTAGTGTCAAAGCGCTTTGAGTTCCTTAAAAAAAGGTAGAAAAGCGCTATACAAGTATAACCCATTACTCCAAAACTCGTGAGTGTTTAACAATGCCTTGAATATTCCCAAACACAAGGTAAAATCCATCCATCCATTTTCTACCCCTTATTCCCTTCGGGGTCGCTGGAACCTATCTCAGCTACAATCGTGTGGAAAATTATTTTCCTTATTTTGTTTTTGGAGCCCGCCGATAAAACGCATGAAAATCAAGGTTCCATCGTACAGTAGTTTTATGAAATAATGTAATTATTTTGTTCTGCATTTACCTTGAAGACCAAACTAATGCAGTGTTTCCCTTTTGGGCTGCTTCTCCTTCCATTGTTGCCAATACCACTTGTTAGAAGCAACTTGTTGTCATAGAGCTGGTTGCTTGTTTCTCTTGTGACCACTGTCGTCTCAGTCATGTAAAAATAGGAACTAAGATGTCGCTGTTTTTGTTCCATGTGGACATATTTGAGTTACCAAGCGGAAAGGTCAGTATTGACAAGTGATATGTTTGTCCGTGTACCAACAGCTTGTGTGATGTGTACTGACACTACTGTGGGGCTGACTCACCGGGTCAGCTGGGAACAGGTGGGATTTTTTTTAATGGTTTGTTTCTCTGATTTGGTCCTCTGCTTCTTCAACTTTGCACAAGCTTTTTTTAGTCTTGATGGTCGGATGGCAGGATTGTGCCGCTCTCTGTATGGTGCTCACACACAACACGTCAACTGTCGAATCAAACGTTACGTTTGTTTTTTGTGTAAAGTAGGCAGGAACAACAATGTGTAACAATCACTACGTTTCCATGCACTAAATTAGTCTGATTTCTGAAATAGTTTTTTTGTATTTTCATTACGGGCTCCAGTACTCTGGAATGCCCTCCCGGTAACAGTTCGAGATGCTACCTCAGTAGAAGCATTTAAGTCTCACCTTAAAACTCATCTGTATACTCTAGCCTTTAAATAGACTCCCTTTTTAGACCAGTTGATCTGCCGTTTCTTTTCTTTTTCTTCTATGTCCCACTCTCCCTTGTGGAGGGGGTCCGGTCCGATCCGGTGGCCATGTACTGCTTGCCTGTGTATCGGCTGGGGACATCTCTGCGCTGCTGATCCGCCTCCGCTTGGGATGGTTTCCTGCTGGCTCCGCTGTGAACGGGACTCTCGCTGCTGTGTTGGATCCGCTTTGGACTGGACTCTCGCGACTGTGTTGGATCCATTGTGGATTGAACTTTCACAGTATCATGTTAGACCCGCTCGACATCCATTGCTTTCCTCCTCTCTAAGGTTCTCATAGTCATTATTGTCACCGATGTCCCACTGGGTGTGAGTTTTCCTTGCCCTTATGTGGGCCTACCGAGGATGTCGTGGGGGTTTGTGCAGCCCTTTGAGACACTAGTGATTTAGGGCTTTATAAGTAAACATTGATTGATTGATTGATACCTATGTGTGAAGTCCAAGTAGGGCCGGGCGATATATCGATATACTCGATATATTGCGGGTTTGGCTCTGTGCCATACTGAAAATTACTATATCGTGATATTCGAGTATACGTGCACTAATAGCTTGTTTTGAAATGCATCTGACAATCTTGCACGGTTTTGGAAATGACATGAATGTTTGTGCCACTGCTTAATATACAGTTTTGCTAAATTGACTTAGTTGTGATTTCTTTCTCTGCATGAAAGTCTAAAAATGAGCATGTATTATTGCAGTATGAACAAGAATGTTTAATGTAGACACATAGAATCATCATACTGGTGTGATTATATGTATCAAGTGTTAATTCAAGGCTAAGGCAAAATATCGAGATATATATCGTGTATCGTATGGCCTTAAAATAGAGATATTAAAAAAAAGGCCATATCGCCCAGCCCTAAGTCCAAGTGTCCATGCACACCCTCCAATGTGACTATTGGTCATACGCCGCTAATAATTGAATGACTTTTCCGGTTGACCTATGGCGTCACATTAGGACAGGGGTGCCCATTACGTCGATCGCAATCGACTGGTCGATCTCGGAGGGTGTGTCAGTCGATCTCAAGCCAGGCATTAAAAAATAGACATAAAAATGAGCAATCATCAATCATACCAAGACTTCACTTTCGTCAGTTGTTTGACATTCTCGGCACCCGAGGATCTTGTGAGATGACGCTGGCTGCTGCGAGCTCATATTTAAGAAAAAAATCACTAACAGGGCGGACGCAGAGAAACACATTTTATTTCTAGAGACTCCGTACCTACTGTCAAAACTCTAAAGACCGACTGCACAGTTCCTGTCTTCACCATAAAAGACCTGTTTCATCCTGCCTGTGCTAACAAAATAAGAGTCTCAGAAAGCTAGCGTGCACAAGCTAGCAAGCTACGGCGTTTGATGCCAATGTATTTCTCCCCCGCCCTCAGCGACCGCTCCCTCTCCTCGCTCGCCCACACACTCACTGACGTCACTCACCTGCTGCCAGACATTAAAGGGCCACACACATATGCTACTCTCATAACAAAGTGTTTAAAAACGAGTATGCAAGTTGGACAAATGAGATGCCAAATCCAACCACTTTCATGTGGTATTGGACAGAAAGGAGGACTTTTTTTTCCCTCCATTTGAAAATGTGGACGTTATCAGCACCACTGTCTAATTCCAATCAATGCAAGTCGTCAGAATCAAATACACCAATTTATATTCTTGTCTTCATGAAAGAAAGGAATCTATGTGTGTTAAACATGCTTGTATTATCATTAAACACCATTAACTTGTTAACAAAAATGTCTCTTTCATAAATAAATAAATATAAATTATAAATTGGAATGAGGTAGATCTCCTCGACTTGGTCAATTGAAAAGTAGCTCACCTGCAGAAAAAGTGTGAGCGCCCCTGCATTAGGATATACGGATCCTTAAAACTTGTTTTAACTGATGTCCGCTGTAATATTGGCACAGAGTATAAATATTTTGTCTCAAATGGCTATGCTGATGTTAAATAGCAGACAACAACAATAAATTATCTTGGATTGCGGTACAAACATGACGCTACTACCAAGAATGTATCGGGTCTGATGCAAAGAAAGGTGGCGGAAGAGTTTTTTTTAAATAATTTTCAGACGGAGATCGTGGAAACAAAATTTTATAATGTCTTAAAGTTCATTCAAAAGGCTCTGTGGATGGATGGAAGGAGTTTTAAATCCGAAGGAAAAGACTGTTAGTGCCCCCACTAAAATCTAGAAGAAGGTTTCTATTTTTCTGAACTATCTTGGCCGTTTTGCAGAAAGTTAATCAGTTGGGGTGCACAAATGCAGTGTGAAGACGTTTGTGTACGCTTTATTATTCGCCTTTACTATACCTGCTTCTTTATCTTTCATCGTATTTTGTTCGAGAGTCCGAATTAAGGACAAATTTTATATTTCCTTCGGTACATTTTCGTTTAATTTCATTTATTTATTTATTTATTTCAGGCAATGACATAAAAAAATAAGTACAATGTATACAACACGTAATAATATAAATAATTATATAATGGAAATGGTAATGTACAGTATGTAAGCATGATGGTCCAGTTTTGCTTGAAAGGGAGTGGGAAGAAAATAATGTATTTAATCCCACCCCCAGTTCTCAATTCAGTGTTTAATATATTGACTTTCACTGTTACTTTCTTTAAGGATTATAATACAAATGTTGTATCATGCTGCCGCTGGGTGACGTCATACGCAAATACGGTATTAGCTGTCACTGTTATGCTGATGACACCCAACTCTACATGCCCCTAAAGCTGACCAACACGCCGGACTGTAGTCAGTTGGAAGCGTGTCTTAATGAAATTAAACAATGGATGTCCGCTAACTTTTTGCAACTTAATGCCAAAAAAACGGAAATGCTGATTATCGGTCCTGCTAGACACCGACTTCTATTTAATAATACAACTTTAACATTTGACAACCAAATAATAAAACAAGGTGACTCTGTAAAAAATCTGGGTATTCTCTTCGACCCAACTCTCTCCTTTGAGTCACACATTAAAAGCGTTACTAAAACGGCCTTCTTTCATCTCCGTAATATCGCTAAAATTCGCTCCATTTTGTCCACTAAAGACGCCGAGATCATTATCCATGCGTGTGTTACGTCTCGTCTCGATTACTGTAACGTATTATTTACGGGTCTCCCCATGTCTAGCATTAAAAGATTACAGTTGGTACAAAATGCGGCTGCTAGACTTTTGACAAGAACAAGAAAGTTTGATCACATTACGCCTGTACTGGCTCACCTGCACTGGCTTCCTGTGCACTTAAGATGTGACTTTAAGGTTTTACTACTTACGTATAAAATACTACACAGTCTAGCTCCAGCCTATCTTGCCGATTGTATTGTACCATATGTCCCGGCAAGAAATCTGCGTTCAAAAGACTCCGGCTTATTAGTGATTCCTAGAGCCCAAAAAAAGTCTGCGGGCTATAGAGCGTTTTCTGTTCGGGCTCCAGTACTCTGGAATGCCCTCCCGGTAACAGTTCGAGATGCTACCTCAGTAGAAGCATTTAAGTCTCACCTTAAAACTCATCTGTATACTCTAGCCTTTAAATAGACCTCCTTTTTAGACCAGTTGATCTGCCGCTTCTTTTCTTTCTCCTATGTCCCCCCCTCCCTTGTGGAGGGGGTCCGGTCTGATGACCATGTATGAAGTCCTGGCTGTCCAGAGTCGAGACCCAGGATGGACCGCTCGTCGGGACCCAGGATGGACCGCTCGCCTGTATCGGTTGGGGACATCTCTACGCTGCTGATCCGCCTCCGCTTGAGATGGTCTCCTGTGGACGGGACTCTCGCTGCTGTCTTGGATCTGCTTGAACTGAACTCTCGCGGCTGTGTTGGAGCCACTATGGATTGAACTTTCACAGTATCATGTTAGACCCGCTCGACATCCATTGCTTTCGGTCCCCTAGAGGGGGGGGTTGCCCACATCTGAGGTCCTCTCCAAGGTTTCTCATAGTCAGCATTGTCACTGGCGTCCCACTGGATGTGAATTCTCCCTGCCCACTGGGTGTGAGTTTTCCTTGCCCTTTTGTGGGTTCTTCCGAGGATGTTGTAGTCGTAATGATTTGTGCAGTCCTTTGAGACATTTGTGATTTGGGGCTATATAAATAAACATTGATTGATCATGGTGGCATTACCAGACGTAACTATTATTACACTGTAACAATAATTTGCATCAACAATGAAGGAATAATGAACATACCAACAATGGTAGTCTACAAAATACCAACAATGATAATAGACAACATAGCAATAATGGTAAGAAAACATTGAGCACATGTTAACACTTTGAGACGGAGTACAACAGCGGGTCAAATTAAAGACCCTCATCTCTATAGCTGAGGCACACCCGATGTTTGTATAATAACTTCAATCGATTACCTTCCAAAAAAAACTGTTACTTTTTCGCTACAATCGATTCGTTTCAAAATGTTCTGTTTTTTTAATTTGTGAAGCAAAAAAACAGTCCCATTTGGCTTGAAGGGGACTTCATTGCAATAGCAGCAATTGTAATGAAGTCCCCTTCATTACAATTGGGGCGGCATAGCTCTGTTGGTAGAGTGGCCGTACCAGCAGTTTGAGGGTTCCAGGTTTGATTCCCGCTTTGGCCATCCTAATCACTGCCGTTGTGTCTTTGGGCAAGACACTTTACCTACCTGCGCCCAGTGCCACCCACACTGGTTTAAATGTAACTTAGATATTGGGTTTCACAATGTAAAAACGCTTTGAGTCAATAGAGAAAAGCGCTATACAAACATAATTCACTTCACTTCACTATTTTTGGTGAATGGTATCTGCTTTTGGGTTATATGACACCGATATACGCACGATAGGCACGATATGAGGGGTCCCCTACAGTGGTCGAGAGATCTGGTTTCTAATCTCATAATCCAGGTGTGTAAATCAGACTTCTCAAAAACCAAACATGATCGGTTTAAGGTGTTTCCATGGGTTGTAGGAGGCTTATTCTGAGCCAAACTATTTGAGAAATCTGACTAATTTAGTGCATGGACATGTACTGACTGTAATAACTCCTTAGTGTTCATACAGCAAAACCTTGTCACAAATATTACTTCAATTCACGGTGAAAATGTTTGTAACTCAAGATATGCTCGAAATTTAATGAGATGGCTCATATCTCAAGTAACAGGTAACTGCACTTTTTTCTGGGGATTTTGCCTATCATTCACAATCCTTATGTAAGATAAGAAGACATATGTGTTTCTTCTTTTTAATGCGTTCAAATTTGTAAAATACCGCAAGTATGAGGTGGCTAACAATGCTGCCAGTGGGAGTACTCTACTTTGCCCATAAAGCCCTCTAAGGAAACATCCAAAAACTGACAACATTAATCCATTTTACATGTTGTGACCTGGATATTTACCAAGTATTAGCGATATTATTACTATACGCTTAGTGGTGAGTTTGAGGTACCATTGCACTTGATAGCATTTAAACTTAAAGCACTAATTGGTGCATTATTAGATTACAGCATTCGTATGTTTTGACTTGAAATACTGGGTAAAATTGTGCAATTATGTATTCTATCAATAGATTTGTGGATTTAATTACCAAATATTGTATTCATTCAGACTAAAAACGCACTATGTTGTTGAAATGAGTGTAAATACAATGATATCCAAAGTATGGGTCAGGGGCTGGTCGTCCTGGTCGTGGAACTGTGGACCAGCTCTATACTCTCGGCAGGGTTCTTGAGGGTGCATGGGAGTTTGCCCAACCAGTCTACATGTGCTTTGTGGACTTGGAGAAGGCATTCGACCGTGTCCCTCGGGAAGTCCTGTGGGGAGTGCTCAGAGAGTATGGGGTATCGGACTGTCTTATTGTGGCGGTCCGTTCCCTGTACGATCAGTGCCAAAGCTTGGTCCGCATTGCCGGCAGTAAGTCGAACACATTTCCAGTGAGGGTTGGACTCCGCCAAGGCTGTCCTTTGTCACCGATTCTGTTCATAACTTTTATGGACAGAATTTCTAGGCGCAGTCAAGGCGTTGAGGGGTTCCGGTTTGGTAACCGCAGGATTAGGTCTCTGCTTTTTGCAGATGATGTGGTCCTGATGGCTTCATCTGACCGGGATCTTCAGCTCTCGCTGGATCGGTTCGCAGCCGAGTGTGAAGCGACCGGAATGAGAATCAGCACCTCCAAGTCCGAGTCCATGGTTCTCGCCCGGAAAAGGGTGGAGTGCCCTCTCCGGGTTGGGGAGGAGACCCTGCCCCAAGTGGAGGAGTTCAAGTACCTAGGAGTCTTGTTCACGAGTGAGGGAAGAGTGGATCGTGAGATTGACAGGCGGATCGGTGCGGCGTCTTCAGTAATGCGGACGTTGTACCGATCCGTTGTGGTGAAGAAGGAGCTGAGCCAGAAGGCAAAGCTCTCAATTTACCGGTCGATCTACGTTCCCATCCTCACCTATGGTCATGAGCTTTGGGTCATGACCGAAAGGATAAGATCACGGGTACAAGCGGCCGAAATGAGTTTCCTCCGCCGTGTGGCGGGGCTCTCCCTTAGAGATAGGGTGAGAAGCTCTGCCATCCGGGAGGAACTCAAAGTAAAGCCGCTGCTCCTCCACATCGAGAGGAGCCAGATGAGGTGGTTCGGGCATCTGGTCAGGATGCCACCCGAACGCCTCCCTAGGGAGGTGTTTAGGGCACGTCCAACCGGTAGGAGGCCACGGGGAAGACCCAGGACACGTTGGGAAGACTATGTCTCCCGGCTGGCCTGGGAACGCCTCGGGATCCCCCGGGAAGAGCTAGACGAAGTGGCTGGGGAGAGGGAAGTCTGGGTTTCCCTGCTTAGGCTGTTGCCCCCACGACCCGACCTCGGATAAGCGGAAGATGATGGATGGATGGATGGATGGATGGGTCAGGGGCTATTTGTGGCCCACAGCTTATTTGTTTAGGCCCTTCACAGGTTTTGAATATTAAATACAATTATTATCAATGCTGTGTAGGGCTGGGCGATATATCGATATGTACGATATATCGCAGGTTTGTCTCTGTGCGATATAGA
The DNA here is from genome assembly GCF_033978795.1 of Nerophis ophidion. Classification (NCBI taxonomy): domain Eukaryota; kingdom Metazoa; phylum Chordata; class Actinopteri; order Syngnathiformes; family Syngnathidae; genus Nerophis; species Nerophis ophidion. The sequence goes on along the minus strand of NC_084622.1, from coordinate 57,762,577 downwards.
AAATGACTATATCGTAATATTCGATTATATGTTCTCACACCGTTGCTGTAAGCTGCGTGCATTACATTACTGGCGTGTCTCACTCCTTCTCGTAGGGACGTAAAATAAGCCCGCCTTCTTACATACGTCGCATACTGTAGCGCATGTAGCGTCACACGCTCTCGTCGAGAGCTAACGTTAGCATGCCTAACGTTAGCTGAGGCAGGTCGAGTTGCTTTTAGCCGCAGGCTTTACACATTTCTCTCTCACTCCTCGTCTCTCATTCTGACAGATACGGAAAACAAGCCCGCCTTCTTACTTACGTCACATACTCTCGCGAGTCTAGCGTCATAGCTCTCGCCGATCAGAGAGAGAGAGAGAGAGATGGTGCGACATTTATCACAAATGGAGGAAGAACAATAAATGCCCAACATAAAGAGCAGGGGATCCATCATCTGGCGGTGGTTTAGCATCAAGTGGGAAGATATTCAGCAGACAACAGCAATATGCTGTTCAATGTATATACTCTGATGATTAACCTGTGTGATGACTGTATTATGCTGATAGTATATATTTGTACCATGAATTGATTAATGTGGACCCCGACTTAAACAAGTTGAAAACGTATTGGGGTGTTACCATTTAGTGGTCAATTGTACGGAATATGTACTGTACTGTGCAATCTACTAATAAAAGTATCAATCAATCAATGCAAAGTATGCAGCAGAAGTGTTGCTACAAAAAGGTAGCAACACTATTAATTTGGTCTTCAATCAATCAATCAATCAATGTTTATTTATATAGCCCCAAATCACAAATGTCTCAAAGGACTGCACAAATCATTACGACTACAACATCCTCGGAAGAACCCACAAAAGGGCAAGGAAAACTCACACCCAGTGGGCAGGGAGAATTCACATCCAGTGGGACGCCAGTGACAATGCTGACTATGAGAAACCTTGGAGAGGACCTCAGATGTGGGCAACCCCCCGAAAGCAATGGATGTCAAGCGGGTCTAACATGATACTGTGAAAATTCAATCCGTAGTGGCTCCAACACAGCCGCGAGAGTTCAGTTCAAGCGGATCCAAGACAGCAGCGAGAGTCCCGTCCACAGGAGACCATCTCAAGCGGAAGCGGATCAGCAGCGTAGAGATGTCCCCAACCGATACAGGCGAGCGGTCCATCCTGGGTCCCGATGAGCGGTCCATCCTGGGTCTCGAATCTGGACAGCCAGTACTTCATCCATGGTCATCGGACCGGACCCCCTCCCACAAGGGAGGGGGGGACATAGGAGAAAGAAAAGAAGCGGCAGATCAACTGGTCTAAAAAGGAGGTCTATTTAAAGGCTAGAGTATACAGATGAGTTTTAAGGTGAGACTTAAATGCTTCTACTGAGGTAGCATCTCGAACTGTTACCGGGAGGGCATTCCAGAGTACTGGAGCCCGAACGGAAAACACTCTATAGCCTGCAGACTTTTTTTGGGCTCTAGGAATCACTAATAAGCCGGAGTCTTTTGAACGCAGATTTCTTGCCGGGACATATGGTACAATACAATCGGCAAGATAGGCTGGAGCTGGACCGTGTAGTATTTTATACGTAATTAGCAAAACCTTTTTCATTTAAAAAGTCACCCGTGAAAGAATGAAAAGTATTTAATGAATACAGTGTTGGTCAATTGACTTAGTTGTGATTTCCCTCTCTGCATGAAGGTTTAAAAGTAGCATATATTAATGCAGTATGAAGAAGATTTTTTTAATGTAGACACATAGAATCATCATACTGCTGTGATTATATGCATCAAGTGTTCATTCAAGGCCAAGGCAAAATATCGTAATATATATCGTATATCGCAATATGGCATAGAAATATCGCGATATTAATAAAAGCCAATATCGCCCAGCCCTAATGCTGTGTGTTAGATGTACAGTATATATAGGTGTACTATGTCACCTATAACACTAAAGCTAAAATTATATTTTTTTCTGAAGTAGTTTAGCATAAACTGGTGTACACTGCATTGTGTTTTAGCATCTTTAACGCGCTTCACGGTGGAAGAGGGGTTAGTGCGTCTGCCTCACAATACAAAGTTCCTGCAGTCCTGGGTTCAAATCCAGGCACGGGATCTTTCTGTGTGGAGTTTGCATGTTCTCCCCGTGAATGCGTGGGTTCCCTCCGGGTACTCCGGCTTCCTCCCACTTCCAAAGACATGCACCTGGGGATAGGTTGATTGGCAACACTAAATTGGCCCTAGTGTGTGAATGTGAGTGTGAATATTGTCTGTCTATCTGTGTTGGCCCTGCGATGAGGTGGCGACTTGTCCAGGGTGTACCCTGCCTTCCGCCCGATTGTAGCTGAGATAGGCGCCAGTGCCCCCCGCAACCCCGAAAGGGAATAAGCGGTAGAAAATGGATGGATGGATGGCATCTTTAACTCAAGAAATGTATAAAAGCGGCCCTTCACACTCTTTTAGTTTTTAGTAGGAGGCTTCGGTAAAAAAATATTTGGACACCTGTGTTGTAAATGGTAAAAAAACGGAATTCTAAAAACATTTTTCCCAAAAAAAGGGAAACAAATTAAAACAGATTTCATAGGCCCCAAATATATTAAGATGATGTGTAAAAAAAACAATGCAATGGGGGAAAACATACAGCAGAAGATGATCTCCATGCAACTGAAAATGACATAAAAACACCCAAACCTCAAACATTTATGTTGGGCAGCAAACCCAACAAAGACTAACAGTAGGCTTTTAAACCCATTTCAACCCAATAGTGACTTTAACAGATGTGGAACTAGACAATTATAAACATCAATTATCCAACATCAGTCTGAATAGGAAAATACATAAAAGTCATGTTCCTGTTATAGAAATGTGAACTCATGCCTGCACAATAGTTCTAAATGGTATTTAAGCCCAAAAACGACGGCTGGAACCACCTCTCCAGAAAATAGGCCTATGCCGAATAAGAGCTAAATCACAAGTGAAAATTATGGCAGTTTGTAAGTTTTCATCCAAACTAAATTTGAATGAGTAAGGCTTTAAAAACTGGGAGTAGTAAATTGTTTATTCAGTAGTAGACTACATCAAAACGCTCTGTTTGATACGGACATAAGTGTGATGTTATCTTTTGTCAATGGAATGTACTGTTACCAAAGTGCGTGTTAATATAATTACTACAAAACTACTACTATTACTGTGCTTTAAGTAAATACAGACTGTACTACATAATCGTCTGTATGGATGTTGCGTATGTGTTGTCATCCTGATTTAAAAAAAAAATACTTTAGTTTAACCACATCTGGCTGTGCCTGTGCTTTTTTATTGGGGCTGAGAAGAGATAAAAAGGCTAAAACGCAAATGTTGACTCACTCCCAACAAAGTTAACCTCAGGCGAAAGACTTGGCACTACAATCCTTCAGCTCATAGCTTGTGCTGTTGGTTTAGGATGACAAAACTGTGAAAACATTTGAATACCGATGTAACCAATTATAGTTTCATCGAGCGCTCGACTCTCAATTATATTCTGTTGCTTTGATTCATTGTTTATCCATCCATCATCTTCCGCTTATCAGAGGTCGGGTCGCGGGGGCAACAGCCTAAGCAGGGAAACCCAGACTTCCCACTTTGTCTAGCTCTTCCCGGGGGATCCCGAGGCGTTCCCAGGCCAGCCGGGAGACATAGTCTTCCCAACGTGTCCTGGGTCTTCCCCGTGGCCTCCTACCAGCTGGACGTGCCCAGACACCTCCCTAGGGAGGCGTTCGGGTGGCATCCTGACCAGATGCCCGAACCACCTCATCTGGCTCCTGTCAATGTGAAGGAGCAGCGGCTTTACTTTGAGTTCCTCCCGGATGGCAGAGCTTCTCACCCTATCTCTAAGGGAGAGCCCCGCCGTCCGGCGGAGGAAACTCATTTCGGCCGCTTGTACCCGTGATCTTATCCTTTCGGTCATGACCCAAAGCTCATGACCATAGGTGAGGATGGGAACGTAGATCGACCGGTAAATTGAGAGCTTTGCCTTCCGGCTCAGCTCCTTCTTCACCACAACGGATCGATACAACGTCCGCATTACTGAAGACGCCGCACCGATCCGCCTGTCGATCTCACGATCCACTCTTCCCTCACTCGTGAACAAGACTCCTAGGTACTTGAACTCCTCCACTTGTTTAATGACTTGTTTAATTGTTTAATGACTTTTAAATGTGAGAAAATCCAGACTGCACAGAGTGCCCAAAACTTGAAATATGCGCACATATGATTCCCGGGCATGGCACTGCTGCTGTCCACTTCTCCCCTCTCCTCCCAGGGGGGGATCAAGGGTGATGGGTCAAATGCAGAGGACAAATTTCACCACACCTGGTGTGTGAGACAATCATTGGTACTTTATAGCTCTCTCACGACCACTGCAATATAGTGCACGAATGTTGACGATGTGCATTTAGAAAAAAAGAATAAAAATGGCAAGCAAAAAAAAAAAAAAGTTCATTAAAAAAAAAAAATTCTGCCTAAAAGACGCATTGAGGTTAGAAAATCTGATTAATTGTACAAAACAACTGATGGATTACATAATTACTAAAATAATCGTTTACTGCAACCCTAAATGTAACAAATAGCAGTTTTAATGATAAACCAAGGTTAAACTTCTGGCGGTTAGTGTTGCCATTGCAAATTGAAATTTTCAAAAAAAAAAACATGATTAATAATAACACTTTGAAAAACTCACCAACAGAAAAGCAAGCTAGCATGCTAATCACGAGGAATTTTACATACTAACCTGAATACAAGACACTTTAACGCAGGGGTGCCCATTACGTCGATCGCGATCGACTGGTCGATCTCGGAGGGTGTGTCAGTCGATCTCAAGCCAGGCATTAAAAAATAGACATAAAAATGAGCAATCATCAATCATACCAAGACTTCACTTTCGTCAGTTGTTTGACATTCTGGGCACCCGAGGATCTTGTGAGATGACGCTGGCTGCTGCGAGCTCATATTTAAGAAAAAAATCACTAACAGGGCGGACGCAGAGAAACACATTTTATTTCTAGAGACTCCGTACCTACTGTCAAAACTCTAAAGACCGACTGCACAGTTCCTGTCTTCACCATAAAAGACCTGTTTCATCCTGCCTGTGCTAACAAAATAAGAGTCTCAGAAAGCTAGCGTGCACAAGCTAGCAAGCTACGGAGTTTGATGCCAATGTATTTCTCCCCCGCCCTCAGCGACCGCTTTCTCACTTGCTTGCCCACCCGCACACTCACTGACGTCACTCACCTGCTGCCAGACATTAAAGGGCCACACACATATGCTACTCTCATAACAAAGTGTTTAAAAACGAGTATGCAAGTTGGACAAATGAGATGCCAAATCCAACCATTTTCATGTGGTATTGGACAGAAAGGAGGACTTTTTTTTCCCTCCATTTGAAAATGCGGACATTATCAGCACCACTGTCTAATTCCAATCAATGCAAGTCATCAGAATCAGGTAATACACCAACTTATATTCTTGTCTTCATGAAAGAAAGGAATCTATGTGTGTTAAACATGCTTGTATTATCATTAAACACCATTAACTTGTTAACAAAAATGTCTCTTTCATAAATAAATAAATATAAATTATAAATAGGAATGAGGTAGATCTCCTCGACTTGGTCAATTGAAAAGTAGCTCGGCTGCAGAAAAAGTGTGAGCGCCCCTGCTTTAACGTCTTTCCCCACTACAAACGTCTAAACCTCAATCTAAACACATTGTTGCCTGAGCAATTAAGCCAGGGTTTCTCCGACAGCAATTGATCGTGGGACACTGCCACGGCAAATTAAACGGCCCCACACCTCAAAATTTGTATTTGTTTACATGTAAAAAAATGTAAGTAATATATTGTATTAATGGATCTACTGTACAGAAGCTATTATTTATGCACTGTTGACCATAATTAGCTCAAATAACATCTAAATCCATCCATCCATCCATTTTCTACCGCTTATTCCCTTTTGGGGTCGCGGGGGGCGCTGGCGCCTATCTCAGCTACAGTCGGACGGAAGGCGGGGTACACCCTGGACAAGTCGCCACCTCATCGCAGGGCCAACACAGATAGACAGACAACATTCACACATCTAAATATGATAAAAAATATCCCTCTATGGATCTGAATCCCCTGGCAGCACAAGCGCTTTAGTTGGTCACTCGGCAAAAGTAAGGAAAACAAAATCAGTAGAAAGGTGTTTCAAGTTAAGTAATGCATTTATTGTTTAAGCCTGTGAAAGCTACCTCAATTTTGACATTACTATCGACAATAACGTCTAACTTTACGCCGCGTGTGACTGCAAACCTCCGTTTGGACGTATGTGTATGGAGTTTGCATGTTATCACAATGCATTCGTGGGTATTCTACGGGTCACTGGCTTTCCTCCTACATTCCAAAAATATGTACGTTAGGTTAACTGGAGACTCGAAATTGTCCATAGGTATGAATGTGAGTGTAAAAAAAGGTTTGTTTGTATCAGGGGTGCCCATTACGTCGATCGCGAGCTACCAGTCGACCGCAGGGGGTGTGTCAGTCGATCTCCAGCCAGGCTTTTAAAAAAAATAGACCTAAAAATTAGTGATCATCAATCTTCACCAAGACGTCACTTAAATGACATTCACGGTACCGGAGGGTCTTGTGAGATGACGCTGGCTGCTGCAAGATCATTATTATGAAAATATGACCGAGAGGAAGGCGAGAAACACTTTTTATTTCAACAGACTCTCGCGCCGTACCTTCCGTCAAAACTCTAAAGGCCGACTGCACATTTCCTATCTTCACAATAAAAGCCCTGCTTCATGCTGCCTGCGCTAACTAAATACAGAGTCTCGGAAAACTGGCGTGCACAAGCAATCCCTCAGAAAGCTGGCGTGCACATCACTTGTGCACGCCAGCTTTCTGAGACTCTTATATTGTTAGCGCAGGCAGCATGAAGCAGGGCTTTTATTGTGAAGATAGGAAATGTGCAGTAGGCCTTTAGAGTTTTGACGGAAGGGACGGCGCGAAAGTCTGTTGAAATAAAAAGTGTTTCTCGCCTTCCTCTCTGTCATTTTTTCATAATAATGAACTGGCAGCAGCCAGCGTCATCTCACAAGACCCTCGGGTGCCGTGAATGTCAATCAAGCAAGCTACGGAATTTGCCGCCAATGTTTTTCTTGTAAAGTGTATGGAAGCTGGATGAATTAGATGCCAAAAACCAACCACTTTCATGTGGTATTGTACAGAAAGGACAACTTTTTTTCTCCTCCATTTGAAAATGTGGGCGTTATCATCATTACTGTCTGATTCCAATCAATGCAAGTCATCAGAATCAGGTAATACACCAACTTATATTCTTTGTGAAAGAAATACATCTATATGTGTTAGACATGCTTGTATTATCATTAAACACATTTAACTTGTTTACAAAAATGTCTCTTTCATTAATAAATAAATATAAATGATATATATAAATGAGGTAGATCCCCTCGAGTTGGTCAATTGAAAAGTAGCTCGCCTGCAGAAAAAGTGTGGGCACCCCTGGTTTATATGAACCGTTAGCCTGTCAGTGAGCTGGTTCATAACATGTTAGCATGAAAGCGGAACTGCAATTTTTTGGAAATCCTGCCCATTTTTTACAATTATTATGTACACAAATATTTTTCTTTTTAAGCATTCAAGCTAGTAAATAAAAGCAATCAAAAGTCTGCCAAAGTTAAGCCAATAACTATGGATTCCAGTAACGGCACTTCAGAAATGGACAAAAAAAGGGCACATCCTGGAAATAAAAAGTCCAAAGATGGCAAGTTGTTCTCCAGACAAAATAAACAAAACACTTTTTTGAACCCACGATCACTGTGAGATGTCACATCAGAAGCAACAGCCGGCTGCCGAGCTTGCATTCAGAGAGTTCGGTCGAGCTTTTCTTCCCCGTTTGGATTAGTTTAACGCACGCATAACAACATTGAATGCAGATTGTTACTCTAATTGTTTAAGTAAGATGGCATAAAAGCTGTGCAGAGAATAAAGACGGTAGACAGGAAGTCCAGACTCACTATTTCGTATTTATTTATTTTATTTGTTAAATCGGAAACCTTTAAAGGGGAACATTATCACCAGACCTATGTAAGCGTCAATATATACCTTGATGGTGCAGAAAAATGAACATCTATTTTTTTAACCGATTTCCGAACTCTAAATGGGTGAATTTTGGCGAATTAAACGCCTTTCTGTTTATCGCGCTGGAGACGATGACGTCAGAATGTGACGTCGCCGAGGTAACACACCCACCATTTTCATTTTCAACACATTACAAACACCGGGTCTCAGCTCTGTTATTTTCCGTTTTTTTGACTATTTTTTGGAACCTTGGAGACATCATGCCTCGACGGTGTGTTGTCGGAGGGTGTAACAACACTAACAGGGAGGGATTCAAGTTGCACCACTGGCCCGAAGATGCCAAAGTGTCTGCCGCCAGACCCCCATTGAATGTGGCAGAGTGTCTCCACATTTTACCGGCGATGCTAAGACAGACATGGCACAGAGATGTATGGATAACCTGCAAATGCATTTGCAACGATAGTCAACGAAATCACAAAGGTGAGTTTTGTTGATTTTGACTGCCAGCTAATCGATGCTAACATGCTATGCTAATCGATGCTAACATGCTATTTACCGGCGGTGCTAAAGCAGACATGGAACAGAGATGTATGGATAACCTGTAGATGCATTTGCAACGATATTACGTTTCCTTCCACCCACATTTAATGCGAAAAAAACACTTGCCAATCGACGGATTTAAGTTGCTCCAGTGTCAAAAGATGCGAAAGTCCTGATCGTTTGGTCCGCACATTTTACTGGCGATGCTAACGCAGCTATTCGGCCATGCTATGGCTATGAATAGCGTCAATAGCTATTCGCTCAATAGCTTCAGTTTCTTGTTCAATATTTTCATACTCCAACCATCTGTTTCAATACATGCGTAATCTGTTGAATCGCTTAAGTCGCTGAAATCCGAGTTTGAATCCGAGCTAATGTCACTATATCTTGCTGTGGTATTCCCATTGTTTGTTTACATTGGCAGCACTGTGTGACGTCACAGGGAAATGACCAGTGTCTTCGCAGAGAGCCGAAAATAAGGCACTTTAAAGCTTTATTTAGGGATATTCCGAGACCGGTAAATTTTTTTTAAAAACTTCAAAAAATACAACAAGCCACTGGGAACTGATTTTTATTATTTTTAACCCTTTTGAAATTGTGATAATGTTCCCCTTTAAGCCGTCAAGACACCTTCCTCAATCAAACCAATCACACATTTCAGGCTTCCCAATAATAGCGCTACGCGTCGCATCTGTTATAACTACATAACGAAATAAAAAAATGTCTTACATTATGATCATGCTTCGTCAAAGATGTTTTGTAAATTATTGTGACATTTCTAAATAAATAGATGCTTGTACATCATTTGAGGAATCGGAATAGGACATTTTCTGGCAGATTGAAATAAACTGTATATTCTTTTATAAAATATTCTGGTTAATAGTCCTCAACTAAAGAATGTTTAGCAGGCTGAATATTACATGTTTATTACCAGAGAAGGTTAAAACATTGTCAATCAGAGAGACCTTCCATTACAGGTTATGCACCACTATTTCAACTTGTTTTAATGGCGATATTTTCCACCTGCAGAGCAATGCAGTCGGACACTGAAGTTGGACTGAGACTTAGCTTAATGGCCAGCTGGACTGCCTATCAGTTTGTGTCGGTAGGTATGTTTTCATGACAAGGTGGTGATGTACACAGCTTCAGTGGAAGTGTCAGGCAAAGAGAGACAGAGTACACGGACAAGCAGAAGAGGAAAGTTGCATTCAGCAACTCAAAAAAAGTCAGAGCCAAACATTTTAAATCAATGCAGTAAACGTGCTGCTTTATTGTGTGTTATACATTGCACAACATCGGTTACGAATAGACCAAACCATAAATTATACTGCTCTGCATCTGACTGTGTACACTGAGCTTTCATTTAACTTTTCTAAAAACACCACCTCTTCAATCAAAACTGAAGCAGCTTTCCTCAGCAATATAACATAGAAAAAACATTTATTGCCATTTTAACACAAGTCCCAAGGATAGTGTGAACTTCTGAAGTATATTAAGTACTGATTAAGATTAAATAAGGGCAGAGAGCTACAGTTACAAAAGACAAGAAGTATCAATTAAGGTTGATTAAATTTATATGGAATTGTAAAGTTTGCAATTCTTAACCTGATTCCCCATACTTTAACCACAAATGTCTTCATCTGAGCTTTTTGAAACGAACACAAAGCTGGACATTCCTGGCATGCCACAACCATTGGGACTGGCTATGCGGTTTAAAGTAGAACTTTGTCTTCTTTGATGGCTCTCACGGCATGCAGTGTAATTATAAACGGCATCTGCATGGAAACCTCTAATTGGCTCTCCCTTTGCCCTAACTTCCTTTCGTCTTCCCCAATTCTAGCTCCTAAAAACGGACTTAATAATGTAACTTGGAATCCCAAAGATGCAAGCCATTAGAGATGCGCGGATAGGCAATTATATCACCCGCAACCGCATCACTAAAGTCGTCATCCACCCACAATCCACCCAAACCAACATTTCATCAAAGCCACACCCATCCGCCCCTTGTTAAATATCTAATATAGACGATGCAAAGCATTAGTGAGGTTAGAAAGTGTAACTCCCTCCAAATAGCACAGACACAATGGCTTTCTTGAACTGATTTATTTGAAGCCCTTCACGTGAAAATTATAATAAATAAAGCAGGTTACAAATGTAAAAATAATAACATGCCCAGCATGTGGATCAAACATGTTACCAAGTAAAATACCAACAAATGACAAATACCTCGCTGGCCACAACCGGAAGTAGCTTCTTTGCATCCGTCGACAGACCAAACGAGACACTTCAAAATAAAAGTATGCCCACATACTGTTTCAAAGAGTGCTGCTCGTTTTTCGTATGTGGGTAACAACATTTAACTATTTATAAATGGTGGATTTCTATAGGCTAGTAAGGTAAAGTGTTGTAGCTGACAAGTTTGGGCTACCTTGCTTCTGCAGCCTTCATCAGAGGTGTCACGTGATGTTAGCGTGACGTCGTCTGTGACGTGATATATAGATTGTACCATCAAGAGTTGTCAGGTACAACACTTTACCTACTAGCCTATATAAATCAACCATTTATAAGTCAGTAGGCTAAATGAACCTCTTCAACATAACATTTAACTATGTATAATGTAGCGGCTGGCTACGGGGTGTTAGCCAATGACTTTGGCTGGGGGGGCGGGACTTCCGGGAGCGATAGGGAAGTGACGTTATCGACAGGAAGTGAGAGTTTGCGTTGTCCCGGGAAAAGCGTTAGAGACATGAGAGCTGTTGTGTGGTTGTATTACATCTTGTGCAATAAAGACAAGACAAACAAGTTTTATAAGCCTACATTCCTGGGATTATTACAATATATATTTCCGAATTGGTTCAACCGCCACCCGCCAGAATCTATTTAAAATCTATTTTTTCGTCATGTCACCCGCCCGATCACCTCCGCGGTTGTGACCGCAAACCGCGCATCTCTACAAGCCATGTTACATTCTAGTCATCGTCATTTTTCTGCCTTATTTTTGTAATGTAAAGAAAAAGACAATCCAAAGTGTCAAAATCCCCTACAATGTAAATTGTATTTAGAAAAAAAATATATATATAAGTGATACGTGATTTAGTTACTATGCCATGGTTGCACACTTGTTTAGAATACTCTATTTAGAGTGGGAAAAAAAACAAACTGTGCATGTGTGTGAGGGGTCTAAGTCTGTCACAGTTAATGCTTTTCCCAAAAGAAATGATCACATACTCATGTATAATCGTAGTAAAAATCACGCAATTAAGTTTGACAGCACATGCTCCTTTAACTTAACTGGGGATGATTACATGAAAGGCGGTGCGAGTTATTAAACAAGACAGTTTCTGCGTTCCCACTACCATTAGAAGTGTGCAAAACATAAATATCGCAGGAAGAAACTGGTCATGGAAACACCCATATTTCAAATATTACTAAAATATTGTATACGCTCTCACAAGGTGGTTTAAGACGTTTCAATATTGAAGTGTGCCGAAAAGCATGAATGAAACACGTTTTTTTTGCAATTAGGGGGCACCAAAACATCGAAACGGCGGGGAACAGATGCAAGTCAAATAGGGCAGACGGGTCGCCTTGGTCTCGCTTCTGGCAGAATGACGCAGCACCGGGCCGTCGCACAGGTCCCTTCCCGGCAATAGAGGCCGACCCGCAAGCTCGGGGATACCCACATGCCCCAACAATGTCGAGGGGGCCCTTCTATCCACAGTTCACCTGTGAATTCCTAATTAACAATTATCTCCCCAAAAAAGTAGCCGCTACCATATGCAAGGACGCTGCTTTTGAGTGATCACCCACTGCCTTTGTCTTCGATTGACAATCACGGCAACAATTGTGATCACAGCTCCAAAACCAAGTAATCGCAAAGCGTCTTCCTCAAAGTGGAGTTTCACAGGATGAGATTCGAAAACAATTACGGGTCATGATGCAAAACAGTCTTTAATGTAAACACCTACAAGTTGCAAATATACTTTGTCAAAAAAATGTTAAATATCGCTTTTATTTTTTGAAAAACTGCAATGGAAACGCAGCTAGTCATAGGGTCAATGCATACGTCAAAGATAATGGTGTGCTTGATAGCAAATTTTGCTTCAAAACACACAATATACAGTTACCAAGTTTATTCAAGTAAAACATTTCTTAAAATTATGTATGACATTTTTTCCCATTGTGCAAGAAGACAAACTTTTTTTTTTTTTTTTTACATTCTAATTAGTAATTATCGGCTCTTTCTGGGTGGCTAGCAATGCAGCTAATGGTAGCATTTCATTCTGCCTCTAAATCACAGAAAAACACATCTAAAATACGCCAACAATACTTCATTTATGTTCTGTAATATGTATAATAACCAAGCTATAGCAACATTGTTATTGTAAGAGCTGTCACACCAAATTTCTTCTCCCCTACAAAAACCTTCCCCCCGGAAGACATATGGCGTGACAGCCCCTCTAATGCCAGAATGACCCCAATGAGGGTGGAAGGACCTTAAAGCAGCCCACACAGCTGCCTGTTTTAAAAGCATTATAATTGGCTGATTGTCATTGGTGAAAAATAACGGTGAGGAAAAAAATACTAGCATTCCAGCATGCTAACCTTTCAAGCTATTTTTGCTTCGCTAATTTTGCAGCTGTAACCCTTAAGAGACTTGCTTAAAGCAGCCCACACAGCTGCCTGTTATAAAAGCATTATAATTGGCTGATTGTCATTGGTGAAAAATAACGGTGAGGAAAAAATATTAGCATTCCAGCATGCTAAACTTTCAAGCTATTTTTGCAGCTGTAACCCTTAAGAGTCATATAACTTGGTATTATAACGCCCTCATTGGGGTCCTTCAGGCATTGGAGGGGCTGTCACGCCAAATGTCTTCCGGGGGGAAGGTTTTTGTAGCGGGTAAGAAATTTGCCGTGACAGAGCGAACACTGAGGACCTATTTTTGTAGTGTACCAACATATTTGCTTGGCAACAGCATGCTAAGGCTTTAGCCGCGAGCTAACTACGGCTAGAGATAAGTTAGTATTTGTGTCAGCAGCTGAATGGCTTTTGAGTTTGTAATGCACAACACTTGATTGATTGATTGATACTTTTATTAGTAGATTGCACAGTACAGTACATATTCCGTACAATTGACCACTAAATGGTAACACCCGAATAAGTTTTTCAACTTGTTTAAGTCGGGGTCCACGTTAATCAATTCATGCGATAAGACACCAATCTGTACTTAAAAACATGAACAATCATATCAGAGCATCTGTAAAGTATTAGCCTACATTTAATGTTGTGTTAGTACACAGCTACACAGAGTGTGGACAGAAAAGGGAGAACGGGCATATTTCGGCTTAAAAACTAACAATAAAGGTGAAGTTATAACACTGCAACGCCCTCAGGAAGAAGTGCTTTAAGACATGGCTAGCTAGCTAGCGGCTAACGTCTGTCCGCCATCAGCAGTGTTTTAGTGACTTCTAAATTACTAATCCTGGTCTCCATGGCGACAAATAAAGTATGTTTCTTACAAGTATCGTCCCTGAAGGACGAGGAATAGCTAAACATGCTTCACTACACACCGTAGCTCACCGGCATCAAAATGTAAACAAACGCCATGGGTGGATCTGCACCTAACATCGACTGTGATGATACCAAGTACAGGCACGTATTATGATTACTTAAATATTTTTTTGCACCACAACATCTTTTTTTGTTTTTAAATGTATGTTTATAAACTCAGGAAATATGTCCCCGGACACATGAGGACTTTCAATATGACCAATGTATGATCCTGTAACGACTTGGTATCGGATTGATACACAAATTTGTGGTATCATCCAAAACTAATGTAAAGTATAATACAGAACAATAAGGGATTATTACATTTTAACAGAAGTGTAGATACAACATGTCAAAAGAGAAAGTGAGCAGATATTAACAGTAATTGAACAAGTAGATTAATAATTTTCTACCCCTTGTCCTCAATAATGTTGACAAAAATAATAGAATGATAAATGACACAATATGTTACTGCATACGTCAGCAGACTAATTAGGAGCCATTGTTTGTTTACTTACTACTAAAAGATAAGTTGCCTAGTATGTTCACTATTTTATTTAAGGACACACTTGCAAGAAGCAACATATGTTTAATGTGCCCTAGGATTTTTTTGTTAAAATAAAGCCAATAATGCAATTTTTTTGTGGTCAAATTTATTTAGAAAAGTACCGAAATAATTTTAGTACCGGTACAGCATGGGTGTCAAACTCTGGCCCTTGGTCCTTAAGGCAATAATACATTAACATTAGAGCTGGCCCGCTGGTATTATACAGTGGCGGTGCCGCTATATCACCGCTAATTCTTATACTTACCAATCCTCCCGATTTTTCCAGGAGAATCCCGAATTTCAGTGACCCCCCAACCCCGAAAATCTCCCGGGGCAACCATTCTCCCGAATTTCCACCCAGACAACAATATTGGGGGCGTGCCTTAAAAGTACTGCTTTTAGCATCCTCTACAACCTGTCGTCACGTCCACTTTTCCTCCATACAAACAGCGTGCCGGCCCAGTCACGTAATATATGCGGCTTCTACACACACACACACACACACACGTGAATGCAAGGCATACTTGGTCACACTGAGGGTGGCCGTATGAACAACTTTAACAGTTACACCACACTGTGAACCCACACCAAACAAGAATGAAAAACACATTTCGGGAGAACATCCGCACCGCAACACAACAAAAACACAAAAGAACAAATACCCAGAAACCCTTGCAGCACTAACTCTTCCGGGACGCTACAACATACACCCCCGCTACCAACAAAACTCGATTTTGCATGTCACTATAAAGTTATATAAGCCTTGCTTGTTCTATATTCAATGCAAAACTTGCTTGGGTCCTTATTAAAAGGTTAAGTTGTTCAACTTTGGCCCGCAGCTTTGTTCAATTTAGAATTTTGGCCCACTCTGTATTTGAGTTTGACACCCCTGCGGTACAGGTACCAAAATAATCGTATCGTTACAACACTAGCGCTGCTTGCTATTGAAAGAGACATAAATGCACTGAGTAAATACGTTCCAGAAATGCTTAAAATGACCAAAATCCGGTAAATGTTGTACATATTACATATTGTTGACCGTGTCTGTTACTACATTATATAAATACTTGCAGCATGTACATAAAATGTAGACTGAGGGTTTTGAAGTTGTTTTAGAAGGCTTTAAGGGCTAAAATAGTGACTTCCATTCATCGTAATTTGCAAGCATATTTCATTATCTTTAAATAAAAATAAAAAAGATGTGGTTTCTTGTCCTTCATAATGATTGTGAACAAAAGACAAAATACCCCAAAACGTGTAGTTCCCCTTTAAAACAGCTGAACCTCGAGTTTGCATACGATAAATACAGTATGGCGAATTCAGGACAAGAATCTTTTTTGGGAATTTTTTCTTTTCTTCACGATTTGTGCTGCACTCACTACACAGCAAAGAAAAACAGCATCCTCTGCTCGAGTGTTTTCAATCTGAGGACTGACCACCCTTTGCTGTACCCCTCCCACGTCCTTGCCACAAGAAACAGCATCTCACAGGATATGCGGTTTGTGAGCTTTTGATTGGGTTCAACCAGCAGAGAAGCAAGATAGAGGGCTTGAGGAGGAACAACCCGACTATTCAAGGCCTGTAACTCACTACATAAGTAAGGACATGCATTCTATAAGAAAGGGAAGGAGATAAATACAAAAAAGTTGTGTCTAGTTATTTTCAGCGCAACCTAAATGTTACCAACTGTAAATTCTGGACCAGCACCTCACTGGAGAGGACATGGCTGCAAAAACATAAATTATACAGTATTTCTTTGTTGGTACAAGAGCACACCCCAAACATTATGCTGGTTAGAGAAAAGCGCTATAGAAATATAATTCACTTCACTTATGCTTACACAGGAATAGGTGGAATAATATCACCTGAATTTGTGATGATTTTTAGAAAGCATCCACCAGTCTGTAATAAGAAGGTTGTAATATAATATTCTTGCTTTGTTCATTTGGTGTAAAAAGAGCTTATGTTCAATTCACAACTAGACAGTCCACTCTCTAAATCAACTCCATTGCTTTAATTCACTTCTCCTTTTGAGCTCATCTGTAAGTCTTTGCTAAGATTTTTTGAAACATAACACAGGCCTTAGACCGTTTAAAAAATGAAAAAGTCGTTGTTCTCTCCTGTTCATTCTTCAGGAACTTCCACCCTTCTCGTTGTTCTATTAACAGAAAATCCCACTAATAGCAACAATATAGTGACTGCTAATGTGAATAAGAGCGATAAGTATGTTCCAAAGAAAAGAATAGTGTTGTCAATAGTTTGGACTTTCGGCAAGGATGAAGACCAGGTGACTGCACACTGCAAAGTTTGATTAAAAAAAGGCAGCAACACAACAAACTTATTTTCCAGCGTCTGAAACAGAGGCATCCAGCTGAGTAGGCAAAATGCAAATCTTTATGAGACAAACAAAATTGCAACAACAAACTTCAGCTTAAAAGCCGCTTGCTGTGGTGGAATCATTTATCCAAGAAACCATGTATGATAGGAAAAGAGCAAGATGAAGAGCAATCAGCAAAGCAGTCGGTCTGCACAAAGCTAACGCTTTGGTGGCTTAAGTACAGTGTGTGTGTGAAGTATATATACAAGTCTAAGTTTATCCCCTTTTGATGCTGGAGTTTATTATGTATTAACATAAAATGTGTAATGTTACATTTTTCTTTACAGAATTTCTTTATTCAATACATAACATTAAGTTGTTTTTAACTTTGATAATCTCAGTATTGGAGGTTATTGTGTATTTGCATATAATATGCAGTGGTACATTTTTGTTTGCAAGAGTACTTTATATTTTAAAAAGGGTTTGGTTTTTTGAAATGTTATCCATACAAAGTGCAATTTATACTTGTTCGGAAAACAACAACTTTAAAAAACAAAATATTTTGTTTAGAGCAAGATGCAGTGGATGTTGAAGCCACCTTGTAACAGTTTTTGATCAAATAAAAGTTAAAATTTGTATTTAATTGTTTCTTAAAAAGTAAGGAAAAATTGGGAATTTAAAATAATATCCCAGATTTTTCACAAAACAATTAAGGTCATATAACCCAGGTATATTAGGCCTTACATTCTTCTTTTAAAGGAAAATGAGCACAAATACCTTTAACACCTGCTCACTACTAGCAGTGGAAATAAATCAATACCCAGATTAATGATTATAAATAAATCAATGTGCTCTAATGCAGGCTGTCTCACAATTATTGTCAGACTTAAGAATAGCACTAAAAATAATATATTAGCTTTTAACACTAGCGAGACATTGTGCCAAAATCCAATGAAACAAAACAAAAAAGGTGACATCATAACCGCGTTGTGAATTTTGACTGCATGAAAAGCAGCAACAACTTCAGTATGTTTGTGACTTGTCATTGTTGATGGAGACTATGTCGATGTTTGCATGCTAACTTCCTATTTACTTATCGGATTCAATCTGTTTGTTAGTTTCCTGTTAATATCTGCTGGAACAAGGTTCAATCCACACGTCTGTTGAAGTGAACAAAACACTTATTCTTCTGTTGTTTCGAGCTAGCTTCCTGTTAGCATTTTTCTTTGTAGTCCGCTGCCCTTTTGCCCGATTTTTTAGCCTTTTTCTCCAGTCCGACAGAAAGATTAATACTATTAATACTTGTGAAAAGTTTAGTTTATTTGCCGGAATGGAGGTCATATTAATTTAGAGGGGCCGATCAGCACCGAGTATGGACATACACAAACAGTTAGTAGTAGCTTTGTTTGTCAACAGAGGAACTAAGCTGCAAGGTATGAGCTACAAGTATGGGTGTAACGGTACACAAAAATTTCGGTTCGGTGCGTACCTCGGTTTAGAGGTCATGGTTCGGTTAATTTTCGGTACAGTAAAAAAACAACAAAATACACATTTTCTGGTTATTTATTTACCAAATTTGTAAACAATGGCTTTATCCTTTTAACATTGGGAACACTATAATAATTCTGCCCGCGTTAATCCACATTAAACTGCATCAAGTTGTTGCTTTGATTAAACAAAACAAAAAAACCTTTCTTCTACATATAAAAAGTGCAACATTAAACAATTTCAAGTCAACTCTTCAGGCTTAATTTATTACAGCATTTGGGAAGCCTGTAGTTGACTTTTATTTTGTAAATGTAATATTTTTGTCAACATGTGATAGCAGGGACCCTGCCATTCAAACTAGGCTGCTACATTACTAATGATTAATATAACTATAGCTGAAAAAATAGTACAATAGCAATAGGAGAGACTATTCATCCCTGAAACAAGTGAAATAACAGACAAACAGGGCTTTAATGCCCCTAAGACACACACACACATGCACTCACACACACACTTAGCAAAAAGAGCTAACATTACGCTAAAAGCTAATTAGCCTTCACCTCAAGCCAGAACTGCGAGCGAGCTGAGCTGCAGCTTAAGTTTCTAGAAGGTCAACGGGCTCATAATGATGCTAGTAGTAGTTGTGACTGGTAAGTGTTTTTTATAGTTGGGGGAGAGTTCTATGTCCACTGCTAACCACATATCTGCTCGACGCTGAAGCATTGACAACATGCGTTCTGAATACGCACTGCTGATTGGCTGTTACATCGTTCTGAATAAGCACTGCTGATTTGGTTACATACAAAGCCAGATGGTTGTGTGGGCAGGACAATGCTGGGTGCTCAGACAGAGGCAGAAAGCAGAGCAGCTTGTTAAGACTTCAGCTAACAAACTTGTTCGATACACCCCCGTACCAAAACGGTTCAATACAAATACACGTACCGTTACACTCCTAGCTACAAGTGATACATTTTTGTGATCAGCATTAGAAAGCAATGATTTTTTCACAGAAATTGGCCAAAAAAAAACGTTGGTCGATCGATTGGAACACCACTGAAGGGATCTTTTTCTCAAACCCTGCCATCTTTTCTCAATGTATCGCTGTAAAATATATGACGTCAACATATTTACGTCATCAATATCATCGACTAAGTCGAAACCTTAACCATATTTAAAATGATCTGACAATGAATTGTTAGTATTTAAAAAAAAAAAAAAGGTTTTTAAATAGGGGATACTCCCATGATATTTAAAGGGGAATTGCACTTTTTTGGAAATTTTGACTATCATTCACAATCATTACAAGAGACATTACAACGGATATATTTTTTTAATTCATTCTAACTCGTAAATAAATACAAATAAAGGTCTGCTTACAGCAGAGCCAATGGGAGGTCCTCTATGCCACCCATAAAACCTTAAAACAGTTTGCTATCATAGCATGGAAAAGTAACAGCAAATACACACACTGCAACCTGGGTTGTCCGGTATACCGGTGCGAATAAAGTATCGCGGTACTATACTGCTCCTGAAGAATACCGGTACTTTTTTCCGGACATGACGGCACGCCGTAGTCACATCGCAACATTGTTGGTAAAACGAGCAAATGTGCATGTTATGCAACGCACGGAGTACCTACAAGCAGAAACTGATTAGAGACACAAAAAGTATGGACGTATTTTGGCAAAAGAAAATAACAAAGTTAAAGCTATAAACAATAATGCGCCGCGCTGCAAGAGGTATTTAACTCTTGCTCTAATGATGGCTAACGTCCATCTGCAGTCTGTGGAGTTTTAGCTAGTTCTAAATCACTAATCCTCACCGCCATGGCGAAATTCTGACAAATATCATCCCTGCACAGAGGATACAATGGGGCGGTATAGCTCGGTTGGTAGAGTGGCCGTGCCAGCAACTTCAGGGTTCCAAGATCGATCCCCGTCTTTTGCCATCCTAGTCACTGCCGTTGAGTCCTTGGGCAAGACACTTTACCAACCTGCTCCCAGTGCCACCCACACTGGTTTGAAAATGTAACTTAAATATTGGGTTTCACACTGTAAAGCGCTTTAAATCACTAGAGAAAAGCGCTATATAAATATAATTCACTAATTCACTTCACTATAATAGCTAACCGCTAACAGCAAGCTCACACTCCTCAAAGTAAACAAATGCCGTGGCTGGGTCTACCCAGACATCAACTGAAACAATACCAAGTATAAGAGCTGTACAAAGTCGATACTACAATGGTTACGTCGATATTTTTTTATCATCACATAATCTTGTCTTTTTTTTATTGTTTATAAAATCTGTACACATGAAAACTTTAATTATGACCAATGTGTGACCCTGTAACTACTTGGTAAGTAGTATTAAAACTCCATTGTCAGTCACATTTATGTCATTTATATTATGTATCGTTTATATCGCGCAACTCTACCCCTGACATATATTGATCCGAGTTTACTAAACCTTTTTGACACATGTTGCAAATCCTGAACCAGGTTTGCAAGTATAAGTCACCAAATTGTCAGCTCAAGACTGACTTAAAAATGGAGAGTGAATTTGCACCTCAGTCTGACGCAAGATCCGTAGAGCCAAAACTGCACCAAGACAGCATAATAATAAGCCTGCCTTGGTTGCGAACGCTTGCTGCAGTGCAGCTGATATTTTTGATGCTTGGAAGTGAGCTGTGTGTGCAAACCTTAGCATCATGTAAATATAATCTTTGAAAAAGACATCTTAACAAATATTGGTAGAAAAAATGCTATTTTATATCATATCACAAAGCTACCCTTACAGGTCTTTTCCTTATCAAGCCCTGCTTTCGGTGAAGCACGGAAAATTAGGATCCTAACCTTGTTCTTCCCTTCCTCTCTCAGGTTTCAGACCTTAAAGACCCCACCTTGTGTGCAGGCTCTGCAGCCCAGCCAGTCCCCTCCCAGGCACAGCTAGCAATGATTGATTTTTCACAGGCTGTCTACGGTGAAAACTAAGCCGTGGGGAACGTCCACAATGATGACTCCTTTTTTCCCCTCACAGAGCATCAGAGGCGACAAAAGCCTTAATGATCAGTTCTGACTTACCCACAAAGTAAGAGAGGATGAGAGAAGAAGGAAACTTCCCAAAGGCTAAACATCCAAATAATTATAGTATGCCGCTATGGAGGAAGTGACAGAGTTACACGTTATCTTCTTCCACCTACCCTCAGGGAGACTTTAACTGTTAATCATCTCCCAGTTTTTGGAGTATCAGCAGCAAACTTTAAGAGTGAATTCTAAGGCAATGGCATGTCTTCTACTCAAATGTTTGTCATACCGCCTCATTAAAGGCCTTTGTAACCTGTAACGCAGGGGTGCCCATTACGTCGATTGCGAGCTACCAGTCGACCGCGGGGGGTGTGTCAGTCGATCTCCAGCCAGGCTTTTAAAAAAAAAATAGACCTAAAAATTAGTGATCATCAATCTTCACCAAGACGTCACTTAAATGACATTCACGGTACCGGAGGGTCTTGTGAGATGACGCTGGCTGCTGCAAGATCATTATTATGAAAATATGACCGAGAGGAAGGCGAGAAACACTTTTTATTTCAACAGACTCTCGCGCCGTACCTTCCGTCAAAACTCTAAAGGCCAACTGCACATTTCCTATCTTCACAATAAAAGCCCTGCTTCATGCTGCCTGCGCTAACTAAATACAGAGTCTCGGAAAACTGGCGTGCACAAGCGATCCCTCAGAAAGCTGGCGTGCACTTTCCGAGACTCTTATTTTGTTAGCGCAGGCAGCATGAAGCAGGGCTTTTATTGTGAAGATAGGAAATGTGCAGTCGGCCTTTAGAGTTTTGACGGAAGGGACGGCGCGAAAGTCTGTTGAAATAAAAAGTATTTCTCGCCTTCCTCTCTGTCATTTTTTCATAATAATGAACTGGCAGCAGCCAGCGTCATCTCACAAGACCCTCGGGTGCCGTGAATGTCAATCGAGCAAGCTACGGAATTTGCCGCCAATGTTTTTCTTGT
Source organism: Nerophis ophidion (assembly GCF_033978795.1). Taxonomy (NCBI): domain Eukaryota; kingdom Metazoa; phylum Chordata; class Actinopteri; order Syngnathiformes; family Syngnathidae; genus Nerophis; species Nerophis ophidion. Next base: position 57,740,018 of record NC_084622.1, on the reverse strand, counting down.
AAAGTGTATGGAAGCTGGATGAATTAGATGCCAAAAACCAACCACTTTCATGTGGTATTGTACAGAAAAGACAACTTTTTTTCTCCTCCATTTGAAAATGTGGGCGTTATCATCATTACTGTCTGATTCCAATCAATGCAAGTCATCAGAATCAGGTAATACACCAACTTATATTCTTGTCTTTGTGAAAGAAAGACATCTATATGTGTTACACATGCTTGTATTATCATTAAACACATTTAACTTGTTTACAAAAATGTCTCTTTCATAAATAAATAAATATAAATGATATATATAAATGAGGTAGATCCCCTCGAGTTGGTCGATTGAAAAGTAGCTCGCCTGCAGAAAAAGTGTGGGCACCCCTGCTGTAACGCATAAGAACAACTCTGACAAGACTGGACAGGTGAAACTAAATGCTAGTTATTGTCATGGGCCATAGAGCCACGTTAAACCGACCAACGCTTTTGGATTACCACATGAGATTAGAGTCACGGCCAGAGAATGTGATTGACTTGAGGGCAGCTGCTCAGAGCAACAGACAAAGAGGAGAAGGGGGGGAAAAAAGACAGAAAATAACATACAGATCAGCTTTCAGTGCTCTTTGTTTTTCTACACGATGGCAAGCAATACTAGGCTTTTCCCTTTTCAGTCTCCCACAGAGATGCCAGCCTTTCGTGACCGAGAGACCACAGCAGAGTTATGCATGTGCCGCACACCCAGCCAGGTTGCTGTGCATCATCGCCCCCGGAAACGCCACTAACAAAAGGAAAATGGCAGTGGCCTAGACATAGCCTGATTAAAACGTGAGCTATATGAGATATGGCTACATGGATATGGCCAAGCTGAGCAGGCTCAAGTTTTAGCACATACATAAAGTATAATTATGATTAAGTTATTCTGGTAACCTGACAATTATTGTTTGTTTGTTTTTTCAGAAAAAGACTAGGACAGAAGTATTCATTCCTATTTCCTGACCTATCTGAATTTAACACTTCTTCACTTTGTGTCACTCCTGTAAAAGTTTCATAAAATGGGCAGTACCATCCTTCAAGTACAATACTAAAAGAAAAACAGAAACAGAAAACAAAACAAAGATTTGTATGTGGTGAGTTACAATAGGGGATATGTTTATTTTACTTTTTATTCATAGCTGTATGTAGAAGTGTCTGGTTGTATCTGCTGCTTCAATGTCTTTAATGTCCTCTGTGTTCTTTGATGTTTGATGTTTCCCTCTTACACACATGGAAGAGGGATGTGTACTATGGCTATGAGTTGTTGTTGTTTTTTTTCCTTTGGCCTCAGTCTGCACCCCCTCTCCAAGGCCCAGGCTAAGACCGATTTTTTTATTTAATTTTAACCTTGTTTACCTGTATTTCATCTTTTTTTGTAAGGGGCGCTGGAAGCCGGCAGACCCCTCAGCGATCCTGTTCTGTCTCCCTGTAATGTTTGTCTGATCTTGAATGGGATTGTGCTGAAAATTGTAATTTTCCTGAAGGAACTCTCCTGACGGAATGAATAAAGTACTATCTAATCTAATCTAATCTAATCTAGTGGCAGCACTGTGACTAAGTTTAGTACTGCTACCTTACTGCAAAAAGGATTGTGGGTTCAAGGGATGTGCTGATCAGTTGGCTACCAATCGTTATCGGCCGATTTTCATGAAAATAGTATGTGATCCCCATTGGCGATTAATGTATTTTAATGCCGATCAGAAACGCCAATCCCCTCTGACTGACAGTGTATGTATTTTTAGTCCCTCAGCTGATAAGCAGCTAGCAGTCAGGGGTCCCTCCTCAGCTAATGATTATCACCTCTATTACGGCACATAAATTGCATTTGTTAGTATTCTAAGTATCAGGTATTATTTCCACTGGGTGAGGCTAAACATATACACGTTCCACATTGACAGCAAGACAGGAGAAGGCATGTGAAAAGCTATCTTTTAACTACAAAAACAAATGAGTGCTTAGTGAACTTGTAGATATCAAGTTGGAACCGTGTTACAGCAAAAGTAAGCAGTTATTAAAAGGAAAATAAGTAAATAAATAAATGGGTTGTACTTTTATAGCACTTTTCTACCTTCAAGGTACTCAAAGCGCTTTGACACTATTTCTACATTTACCCATTCACACACACAGTCACAAACTGATGGAGGGAGCTGCCATGCAAGGCGCCAACCAGCACCCATCAGGAGCAAGGGTGAAGTGTCTTGCTCAGGACACAACGGACGTGACGAGGTTGGTACTAGGTGGGATATAGAATATAATAGAATAGAAAGTACTTTATTGATCCCTGGGGGAAATTCAGCAAATATCAGATATACCAGATTGCAGGTGGGTTTATTTTGTACCCTTTGCGATCATTTTTCACTGTTTGTTGCATTCTTTTTGTTGCGTTACACTTGATTGTAAAATATTTCGATCGAAAGGGGGGTGTGACGTTCATATGTTGTCAATATTCAGTGTTTTATCCTTCATAGAAACATGTAAAATTCCATTACGTTTTTTTAAGGCAGTCTGGCAGAACGTTTTTAGCATTCAGTCGGATATTATTGTGAGGTTTTGTGTTAGTGTTCCTAAAAATAGCCCCAGACACATTTTTTTCTCTAAATGTGCCCCCTTTTTCACTGTTTGTTGCATTTTTTTGTTGCGTTACACTTGATTGTAAAATATGTCGATCGAAAGGGGGTGTGACGTTCATGTGTTGTCAATATTCAGTGTTTTCAGTGTTTTATCCTTAGAATAATAATAGTCAAGACAGAATAAATAAATAGCAACTTTGGGTATGTCAGCATTGTCACTTTCAGTACAAGACAAGAGGAAGGCGGATTGATTCACAAATTTGGTGGTCTCTATAGCAAAGGTAGTATCAGCATATAGTATCGATACTACAGTGATTAGGTTGATATTTTGTTTAGCCATTTAAAAAACAAAACTGTTGAAAGATTCCAGAGTGAGGATAAATAATGTTTCAGCACATTAAACAACATGATAATAAAAACAACCGTGATGTATTTGCATATTGTTACATCCCTGGCAGCTTTACGTTCATTTTGGGTGATACTACAAATGTGAATGTCGAGCAAATACAAAGTTGTTAAAAAGGGGCAGTAATTGGCCATACCGATACAGATACTTACATTTTTTTTAATCATTTAATGAGGGCCGCACGATTATGGTCAGAATAATAATCAAAATTATTTTTGTCAATATTGAAATCATGATTATTAATCACATCCAGACAGGTTGATTAGCAACACTAAATTGGGCCTACAGTGTGAATGTGAGCGTGAATGTTGTCCGTCAGTCTTGGCCCTGCATTAAGGTGGCAACTTGTCCAGAGTGTACACCGCTTTCCGCTCGAGTGCAGCTGGGATAGGCTCCAGCAACCCCATGCTACCCCGAGAGGGACAAGCGGTAGAAAATAGATGGATGAATGGATTATGTTAGGTAAAGCAATGTTAGGGGGCAGTAAGGTTGAACGTGGCGCCATTAGGTAATTTGTGTTTAACCTTCCTCTTGTGTTAGCTTTCTGTTACCATCTCTTATGTTAACGGGTCGGTTTTGACCCATGTCTTAAATCAGCTGTAAAATACACTAAAAACAATTATCTATCATCCAGTTTGTTTCTCATCTCTTGGTTACCTCGTTAGGTTTCCTTATCCATGAAAATATTGGTTTTAATATTTTTGGTGTGGGCCATTGGGCCTTTTTTTTGTCAGTATACCCCTCGATTTCAATTGAAAAAAATGGTAAAACAAACCTCAAGAGAATCGTATAAATAAAAAAAAGGTTGTTGTGTTACCTGACCATTACTGAGGGGTATTAGAACACATCTCTTAAATAAATTTGTTTTATTTATTTTTTTCATTTTAATAATTTTAACATAGTAACAACTCGATACTGAATTGACCTCAAATGTCTGGACATTTTAGTTTTTAAATGCATAAAAGAACCACATAAATTTTGTTTGTTTGTGTACTGGATAACAAGGTAAAATGAGAATCCACTAAAGCTCACATGATTGGGAGAGGAGCTGGCCGTCCGTGTGTTCAGTTTTGGCTCTACTTAGTGCTTTATAGTCTTGTTTTTATAACTGGGTCGAAACCGACCCTAACAACACCAAGGTCATAATTTCAACCAGAGCATTTTATAATTTAGTGAAACAAAAAAAAACCAAGTTTTATTTTGTTGAAATAGAGGTTCCTGACAAAGTCAAAAAGCCTTGATGCATAAAAATGAATTTATGTGGTTCTTTTATGCATTTAAAAACTAAAACGGGTCGGTGCCGACCCTAACACAAGACGAAGGTTATATAGTCTAATAAAAAGGCAAAATAAACCTTATTCATATATCCAAAGAGTCATATTTGTGTTTTTTATTACTATCAACGGGTCAGGCTTTTCTCATTACATGATGCCTAAGCTCTGTTTTTCCCTTTTTGATGTTTTTTCGGCACCATAAAAATGAGCGGCCCGCCTGTGATTACTTGGACACCCCGGCTTGACCTAATCATACATTTGATCGTTTGAACTGTGAAACATAAAGTATAAATTAAATTACATAATACACGTTAGGGCTGGGCGATATGGCCTATTAATAACATCGATATTTTTAGGCCATGTCACGATACATGATATATATCTCGATATTTTGCCTTAATTAACCCTTGATGCATATAATCACACCAGTGTGATGATTCTATGTGTCTACATTAAAACATTCTTCTTCATACTGCATTAAAATATGCTCATTTTAAACTTTCGTGCAGAGAGGGAAATCACAACAAAGTCAATTTACCAAAACTGTATTTATTAAACAGTTATTAAGCAGTGGCACAAAATTAATGTCATTTCAAAACAGAAAGTGCAAGATTGTCAGACATTTTAAAACAAGCTATTAGTGCACTTTTGTGCGTGATGTCACACACGATATTTCAAAAACTGTAAAAAAAACAATTAGCTGCATAATAGGAAATCAAACAGTGTATGTCCTTCGCTATGTGGTCGGTTACTGTGGACGTTATCGCCTTGTTGTTGAATATTTTTTTGTTGATCTGGAAATGAAAGCCGTCAAGCTGAATTGGGTCAGTGCTGGTTGCTTCGGCATTTTGTTGGGTGTGGCACCGGACAGAGATGTTGAAATGTAAAGTTTCAAGGACTCTTCATTCTCTAGCGGGTGACTTTCAAATGATGCTACAAATTAGCAGTGTGGCTACGCTTTTGCCGCAAACTTGACATATTACGGTTGTCTGTTCAACATCTTCCCGCTTGAAGCCAAACCACTGGTAGACGATGTACCCCATGCTTTTTTTCTATGGAATTAATTCTTCTTCCATTTGTTACCGGATTTGCATCTTTCTCTCTTTTGTATTACCACTCGCACGGCTCCACTTGTCTGCTCCGCGAGGGCGTATGACGTTGCACGTGCGAGGGTATGTGACGAAAGTAAGAGGGTGCACTTGTTTTATGTCTATGTGAGAAGAAGATACAAGAAAGAGTGAGAAAAGCCTGAAATGTAATGCCCGCAGCTAAAATCAACTGTGCGAGAACATATACTCAAATACTCACAATAGTCATTTTCTACATCGCACCGAGACAAACCTGCGATAAATCGAGTATATTCCTTATATCCCCCAGCCCTAATACACATGTAGTGTCATTTAGTGAAATGATTAAACTTGTGAAAGATTCCTTCAATGCACAATTTTCCGCATTCCTTGGATTCATACACATGCACAAATGCATGGGTTCACGAATTACAATTGGGAACATGTCTTAAAGTTAAAGTTAAAGTACCAATAATTGTCACACACACACACTTGGTGTGGTGAAATTTGTCCTCTGCATTTGACCCATCCCCTTGATCACCCCCTGGGAAGTGAGGGGAGCAGTGGGCAGCAGCGGTGCCGCCACCGGGAATCATTTATGGTGATTTAACCCCCAGTTCCAACCTTTGATGCTGAGTGCCGCCAAGCAGAGAGGCAATGGGTCCCATTTTTTTATAGTCTTTGGTATGACTCGGCCGGGGTTGCCAGAACACTGACAAGAATCAATCAATCAATCAATGTTTACTTATATAGCCCTAAATCACTAGTGTCTCAAAGGGCTGCACAAACTACTACGACATCCTCGGTAGGCCCACTACGACATCCTCGGTAGGCTCACATAAGGGCAAGGAAAACTCACACCCAGTGGGACGTCGGTGACAATGATGACTATGAGAACCTTGGAGAGGAGGAAAGCAATGGATGTCGAGCGGGTCTAACATGATACTGTGAAAGTTCAATCCATAATGGATCCAACACAGTCGCAAGAGTCCAGTCCAAAGCGGATCCAACACAGCAGCGAGAGTCCCGTTCACAGCGGAGCCAGCAGGAAACCATCTCAAGCGGAGGCGGATCAGCAGCGCAGAGATGTCCCCAGCCGATACACAGGCGAGCAGTACATGGCCACCGGATCGGACCGGACCCCCTCCACAAGGGAGAGTGGGACATAGGAGAAAAAGAAAAGAAACGGCAGATCAACTGGTCTAAAAAGGGAGTCTATTTAAAGGCTAAAGTATACAAATGAGTTTTAAGGTGAGAAATGTTTGCACTTGATGGAAAAGCTGAAATTTGTCACCTAGGATTTAACTGTGCACCGCAAAACATTCAGTAAGTCGTATTAACTTTTTTTTAAAGTGACATGAATAAAAAAAAAAGGGAAAAAAAAATGTTTACACTTTTTAATATCAATTCAACACACAAATTAGTTTGGCCAATAAAGAAATTAAGTCAATAAACAAGCGTTGTTCTTCTTCAACAACACCATGTAGATCAGTGCAACAGTTAGGCCAACACAAATAAATAGGAGTGACACCTCTGATATCCAATATTTCAAGCTTTGTGCCTCACTGACAACTCAAAACACTTTAGAGAGTATTGAGGTTTTTGGGAACACCGACAAAGTAGGCAATTAAATAAAGGACGAGTGACCACTCCAGTAAACAAATAGCAAGACATTATGAACAAGTCATATAAATGGCGACCTGGTTTTACAGATCACACGCTGCATATGTTACCTTCTGGCCATAACAGAGACTGAAGGAGCGACCAGTGACAGGTGACGTGTTGTGCTTTTAAAATGAAAGCAAGATAAATTATTTTTCTCCTCCATTGTATACTTTTTGGGTGGGACTAACACTTCTGTTTTAAATATTGTCCACACCTGTCACCCTCTAATAACAGCAGTGTGGTCCTTGATGCACTGAAGTGAAACAAAGCGATTGGCTGCAGCAAACCCAGGGAAAATTTTGTTAATGTTAAAAATATCAATAATTGTAATATTTCATTTCAGCATGGTGTTGGAGTTTTCTACTCAGACACAAAGAAGGACTCTGGCGTGGACAGGGTTGATCTCTGGTTGTAAAAGTGTTTGATGTGATATGCAGCGTAGTCTCTTTTTTTAAATGTTAGAATTTCCAACAAGTACCCTCCCTTAATTGTAGCAACCAAAATCATGTATTTGATAAAAATGTGATTAATTGTGCATCCTTGCATTGAATGATTACATTTCGGTCAAAATATAATCAGACAAAAACATAGGATGGCGGTGTAACAATAACAGTTAAATAATTAAATTATTTTTATAGTCCCTTTTATTACATACAATATTTTAAGTAAAATAAAATTAATACTATACAGTAACCAAACAAAACAAAACTAAATATTGTTGGCTCTTATTTAAATCGTCTTCCTATTAAAGACCTCCTGTGTCCCTGGACTTATTTCCTGTGTTTTTAAATAACAAAAACGACAACAAAATGTTTTATCATGATAAAAAATTCTAGATCTCATCATTGTATTTTGACCATAAACTATACTTAGTGTTTTTACAGTCGCTATTGAGCCGCACTCCCCAGTTTACATTCAAGAGCTCTAGCTTGGCGGTGTGTGCGATCAGCTTCACGCAAAAATCTAGAGGTTTTTTTTACTTTACATAAACAGTATGTATATGCACCTAACAATGTTAGGTGCATATACCCAACTCTCTCCTTTGAGGCACACATTAAAAGCGTTACTAAAACGGCCTTCTTTCATCTCCGTAATATCGCTAAAATTCGCTCCATTCTGTCCACTAAAGACGCTGAGATCATTATCCATGCGTTTGTTACGTCTTGCCTCCTGTAACGTATTATTTTCGGGTCTCCCCATGTCTAGCATTAAAAGATTACAGTTGGTACAAAATGCGGCTGCTAGACTTTTGACAAGAACAAGAAAGTTTGATCACATTACACCTGTACTGGCTCACCTGCACTGGCTTCCTGTGCACTTAAGATGTGACTTTAAGGTTTTACTACTTACGTATAAAATACTACATGGTCTAGCTCCATCCTATCTTGCCGATTGTATTGTACCATATGTCCCGGCAAGAAATCTGCGTTCAAAGGACTCCGGCTTATTAGTGATTCCCAAAGCCCAAAAAAAGTCTGCGGGCTATAGAGCGTTTTCCGTTCGGGCTCCAGTACTCTGGAATGCCCTCCCGGTAACAGTTCGAGATGCCACCTCAGTTTATACTCTAGCCTTTAAATAGACTCCCTTTTTAGACCAGTTGATCTGCCGTTTCTTTTCTTTTTCTTCTATGTCCCACTCTCCCTTGTGGAGGGGGTCCGGTCCGATCCGGTGGCCATGTACTGCTTGCCTGTGTATCGGCTGGGGACATCTCTGCGCTGCTGATCCGCCTCCGCTTGGGATGGTTTCCTGCTGGCTCCGCTGTGAACGGGACTCTCGCTGCTGTGTTGGATCCGCTTTGGACTGGACTCTCGCGACTGTGTTGGATCCATTGTGGATTGAACTTTCACAGTATCATGTTAGACCCGCTCGACATCCATTGCTTTCCTCCTCTCCAAGGTTCTCATAGTCATCAGTCACCGACGTCCCAGTGGGTCATTATTGTCACCGATGTCCCACTGGGTGAGAGTTTTCCTTGCCCTTATGTGGGCCTACCGAGGTTTGTGCAGCCCTTTGAGACACTAGTGATTTAGGGCTATATAAGTAAACATTGATTGATTGATTGATTGATTGAATGTTAATAGAGGCTTCTCATTAAGATGGTAAAAGACAACAGTTTAATAGACAAACATGTTTATCCTATTTTGTTGTTTTAATTTTCAAAATTAGAGTGAGGATCTCCAGTGTGTACCGTAGCATGTTTAGCTATTCCTCGTCCTCTAGTGAAAATAATACAGGTAAGAAACATAATTTATTTGATGCCATGGAGGTAAGGTTCTATCATCAGATTGAAGACTTCACTGCATGCCTGTTGTTGGTAAAAAAAAAAAAACTGATGAAGTAGGGAGACACTTTAACTGAGGACTGCATCAGAGGTCAATGGGTTGGTGACCAGAGAGTCAAGTTCTCCTGGACAATGACCGTCAACAGGAAGTCTGCGAGACAGACACAGGCTGAAGCTGAATGCCAGATAGTACAGGTTTATAAAATGCAGACAGTTGACTTTGTATTAATCATACTATAATGTTTGATGGAAGTTTTTTTTTTTTACTTTTCCTCTACTAAAGAAAAACACTATATATGACCTTCTTTATCTATTGCATAATAACCTCATGACTTTAGGTCCAGTTACAATTAAACGATTGTGTTCCTCATTGAAACAGCTGACTAGTATTGCACAACAGTGGCAAGCTGTGAAACATATTGAAATTGACGCAGATACTTCATATAATATACATTACTCCACTCCAGCCAGTACAATAAAAAAAACAGCAGTCTTTAGTAATCCTGCTCAGACTCTGTTTTAAACTACTATGAAAAGAATACATCTAAGTCCATACTCCCACATGTACAATCGATATAGCTTTATGTCCCGTCATAGTAAAAAAAAAAAAAACAAGGCAAAGTGAACTTGGAATTAATTCTAAGTTTTATCATGCATGTCCTGTGGCAATGGAAGCAGTGAAACATGGCTGAAAGATCTCAAATCCAAAAGCTGCTCTTTTTCTCTTTACTTGAATCCAAGCCCCCACATTTTCAAGGCTGGAAGCACAACTAACCTAGTACTTGGAGCTGCTAAGACCTAAGTCATAGCAGAACACTCTGCCCTTGTCTGTACCGATTTCCTTCAAAAACCTTCAGGGAGCTTGAAGTTGATTTAAGTCAGGGGTGCCCATTACGTCAATCGCGAGCTACCAGTCGACCGCGGGGGGTGTGTCAGTCGATCTCCAGCCAGGCTTTAAAAAAAAATAGACCTAAAAATTAGTGATCATCAATCTTCACCAAGATGTCACTTAAATGACATTCACGGTACCGGAGGGTCTTGTGAGATGACGCTGGCTGCTGCAAGATCATTATTATGAAAAAATGACAGAGAGGAAGGCGAGAAACACTTTTTATTTCAACAGACTTTCGCGCCGTCCCTTCCGTCAAAACTCTAAAGGCCGACTGCACATTTCCTATCTTCACAATAAAAGCCCTGCTTCATGCTGCCTGCGCTAACTAAATACAGAGTCTCGGAAAACTGGCGTGCACAAGCGATCCCTCAGATGTGCACGCCAGCTTTCCGAGACTCTTATTTTGTTAGCGCAGGCAGCATGAAGCAGGGCTTTTATTGTGAAGATAGGAAATGTGCAGCCGGCCTTTAGAGTTTTGACGGAAGGGACGGCGCGAAAGTCTGTTGAAATAAAAAGTGTTTCTCGCCTTCCTCTCTGTCTTTTTTTCATAATAATGAACTGGCAGCAGCCAGCGTCATCTCACAAGACCCTCGGGTGCCGTGAATGTCAATCAAGCAAGCTACCGAATTTGCCGCCAATGTTTTTCTTGTAAAGTGTATGGAGGCTGGATGAATTAGATGCCAAAAACCAACCACTTTCATGTGGTATTGTACAGAAAGGACAACTTTTTTTCTCCTCCATTTGAAAATGTGGGCGTTATCATCATTACTGTCTGATTCCAATCAATGCAAGTCATCAGAATCAGGTAATACACCAACTTATATTCTTGTCTTTGTGAAAGAAAGACATCTATATGTGTTACACATGCTTGTATTATCATTAAACACATTTAACTTGTTCACAAAAATGTCTCTTTCATAAATAAATAAATATAAATGATATATATAAATGAGGTAGATCCCCTCGAGTTGGTCAATTGAAAAGTAGCTCGCCTGCAGAAAAAGTGTGGGCACCCCTGATTTAAGTGACAATATGGGATGCACTCATTTGTTTTAGTAATGCTATTTACAAACAATATATATTATCTAGCCCATTGTTTTTCAGCCTTTTTTGAGCCAAGGCACATTTTTTGCGTTGAAAAAATCCGGAGGCACACCACCAGCAGAAATCATTAAAAACAAAACTCAGTTGACAGTAATAAGTCGTTGTCGCAATTGTTGGAAGACTTTAATAATAATAATAATAATAATGGATTCGATTTATATCGCGCTTTTCTATTGTTAGATAATCAAAGCGCTCACAGAGAAGTGGGAACCCATCATTTATTCACACCTGGTGGTGGTAAGCTACATTTGTAGCCACAGCTGCCCTGGGGTAGACTGACGGAAGCGTGGCTGCCAGTTTGCGCCTACGGCCCCTCCGGCCACCACCAATCATTCATTCATCATTCATTTACCGGTGTGAACAGCACCGGGGGCCAGGGTGAAGTGTCCTGCCGAAGGACACAACGGCAGTGATTTGGATGTCAATAGGCGGGAAGCGAACCTGCAACCCTCAGGTTTCTGGCACGGCCGCTCTACCCACTACGCCATGCCGCCCCTAACCAAGCATGCTTTAATATAGTTCTTGTCTCAAAGTAGGTGTACTGTCACCACCTGTCACATTACACCCTGACTTCTTTTGACTTGTTTTCTGTTTTCATGTGTGTACGTTTTACTTCTTGTCTTGCACTCCTATTTTGGTGGCTTTTTCTCTTTTTTGGTATTTTCCTGTAGCAGATTAATGTCTTCCATTGAGCTATATTTCCCGCATCTACTTTGTTTTAGCAATTTAAGAATATTTTATTGTTTTTATCCTTCTTTGTTGATTGTCATGTCATGTTCGGATGTACACTGTGGACACCATCTTTGTTCCACAGTAAGTCTTTGCTGTTGTCCAGCATTCTGTTTTTGTTTACTTTCTAGCCAGTTCAGTCTTAGTTTCCTTCTTCATAGCCTTCCCTAAGCTTCTATGACTTTTTTTAGGGGAACTCGCCTTTTGCTTATTTTTGGTTTAAGCATAAGACACCTTTTTACCTGCACACTGCCTCCCGCTGTTTCCGACATCTACAAAGCAATTATCTATCTGCTGCCACCTACTGATATGGAAGAGTATTTCATGGTTATTCTCCCGAGCTCTAAACAGCACCGACCACTCAACACCAACACATAATTTGCAGACTATAATTACTGGTTTGCAAAAAAATATTTTTAACTCAAATAGGTGAAATTAGATCATTTCCACGGCACACCAGACTGCGTCTCATGGGCACACTAGTGTGCCGCGGCACACTGATCTAGCCAGCCAGCATAGCAGTCCACCACACAGGGTGGTCTTTGGTCATCGATCATGAGGGCAGCCAGTAAGAAGCCAGCCTCAATTAGGTCATAAGGTCACAGTCGGGGAAAAGCAAAAACGGGGGAGGGGGAGTCACAAGATCAGTAAATGAAACTTGTGTTCACACAAGTCTACGGGTAAGCGGGATTGAGATGCCGAAAAAGCACAGGGAGCAAAACAGATCGGAGAAGAACATCTTATGCAAATGTTTGTGCTAACAAGTTGTCAGTGAAGACTTCTAAATCAGATGACAGTCACATTAACAACTTTTAAATTATTTGACGCTTAGTAAATTACTTTATGTCCTAAGTCTGATTATCAAGCATGTTTCACTCAGACTAAGAGCAAGCCAGGACCATGCATCCTGATTGCTAAGATAACTATAAACAACAATAAATTTTATGTTTATAAATTCAGGGAAAAATTCCCTGGACACAGAAGGACTTTGAGGGTAAAACCAAAGGATTTAAATGATTAGTTGATGATAGTTTTTACTACTAAATGATAAATGGGTTGTACTTGTATAGCGCTTTTCTACCTTCAAGGTACTCAAAGCGCTTTGACACTACTTCCACATTTACCCATTCACACACACATTCACACACTGATGGAGGGAGCTGCCATGCAAGGCGCCAACCAGCACCCATCAGGAGCAAGGGTGAAGTGTCTTGCTCAGGACACAACGGACGTGACGAGGTTGGTACTAGGTGGGATTTGAACCAGGGCCCCTCGGGTTGCGCACGGCCACTCTACCACTGCGCCACGCCGTCCCTACTCTTTGCTATTGTGTACTATTGACTTTGTGATATAATATGGAACAAGTTCAAATATTGTGTTGTTATTGTTACACTATCAATAGCACTCATCATATATATATTGAAAAAGTAAATACATGTGATTGGTATTCGTATCAGCCAACCTTTCTCATGGAAGATCGGTATAGGAATCAGCAGCATAAAACCCTGTTCGGAACATCCTTAGAAAAAAAAAAAAAACATGAAAACTGGAGGTAGCGGGCTGTAGCATCTCAAAGCTATGTAAAATAGGGGACATCCATGAAGGATTGTGGCACATTTCCACTCATATTAAAAAGCAAATAGTAAACACATTACACGTGGCAGATGAATCTGCAGACAGATTAAAACAAGTCAGGTTTTATGACCTCCGCCATTTATTCTTGTACTGACCCCATATCTCCTCATACCCTCCCCCCAATCTCCTTGCCACTAATCCAGTGCTACTCGGTGACAAGCAGCAGAGTGGCCTGATGGTCAAACTGTGTCTGTCTGCCTTCCTGTCCCTCCATCTGCTTGGAGTCTAGCAATCACTGAAAAGAATTGAAAGAAGCAAAAATCTCTCGAAATCCTACTTAGACCCTCCTCACTTTTCTGTTAATTTCTCTCATCACTTTAATTCCTCCATTTACTTTCTCTTCGGTCTCAGTCTAATTCTATTAACGAGGTTGTGCTTTCTACCAGTTAATGCAATGGTGCATTAGATCTCTTGCAGCTCATTACCAGCACACTGGACAGCCAACTAGCAGCCAAACACTCCAAATGCATCAACTCTAAAGTACCACTGCAAATATTTCGATAGTTTCTGAACAGTTCATTCACAGATGTAACTTTTTCAGCCATTTAATTTGACCAAACTACATTTATTTTATCAAATAGCATGCAACTAGTTTCATGGCAATAATGGATTGCAGCTGTTGAACTTAATTATCCAAACCAAAACGCCCAGAAACTATTTGATGATGGTATCATTCTATATCAGCAATATATGTCAGGACGAAGGAAATGTGCAATGTTCCGTAGAGTGCATGATAGCAGACTTGCTTTTATGGTGGTGATCTCTGTGTACAAGAGGCTATGGAAAAGGCTAGTTTGCCCCTTTTTTTCGGGGGTGGTGATGGGGGAGGGGTGGGACAATATCCTGGTGGTCTTTGCGGCTTAATTGAAAAGCGCAGCAGCAAAAGTGAAGCTTTGGTTAGGTTTTTGCGGAGTGCATTAAATCTGCAGAAAGCATGAGTAACCACAGATGGTTCCGTCAATAAATATTCAACCAACTGTGCACACACTTGTATACAACACCACACCCATGCCATGCCATAAAGTAAAAATGCACCACTGACACACACACACAGACACAGGAATAGAAAAAACAGAAGTCCTTCAGGTGGTGTCAAAATTCCATTAGTCCACCTAACTCTAAGCTTCATCAGCACCTCTTGGAAGCCGTTAAGATAGTGTAACAGTAATCTACCTTGGGCTTATCAGCATTCAGCACACAGTGCTGTTGAACCTTTAGATCCCAGTGTAAACTATACCCAAAGTAACATGAGATCAATGTTTTTCTAGGATTTTGGAGTGGCTGAAATCTGTTTCAGATGACAGAAGTTTCAGTCCCAACGAAAAGAAGAAAAACCTACACAAACACATCAAAAGATTAAAAACAGCAACAACTGAATAATGGCATTCATGTGATTGTGGAAACCTGTTCAAATTAACAGCTGTAAATGACGGAACATTCAGAAAAACACCATCATACAGTACATATCCATAACAATATTTATTGGTATGTAAAAGTAATGTCGGCATTGTTCTCGGTTTCTCTAATCACACAAGTTGTTCAGTACTTTCTTAAGAGTAGAAAATGATAATAATGGATTCAGAACCTAATTAAGCCAAACAAATTGCAGAAGCTCACTATAACCAGCTATTGGCAGAAGATCAGTCATATTCACCAACTAGTCATCTACAGTTATTCCATTTTTTTTTAAATCAATGTTTATGTTTTTGCAAATGTTAGTTTTGCATCATAATTTGGCCCATATTGCATCCACTATCAAACCAGTGCAAAATAATGTTTGCAATTTTGTTAGACACAAACCCCAAGCTCAGTAAGGTTTAAGGTAGTAGCTCAAATTACGAGCTTAATAGGTTATTGTAACTCAAAATACTTGCACAATATCTTAAATCAACGCCCATTTAAATGTATTAAAATCAATTCAAATTGATGCTTGGCCCCCCCTTTTAAAAAGAAAAAAAAAACATTTAGGTAAGAAATATTGTTTGAAAAACAATACAATGGAATGTACTACAGCAGTGGTTCTCAAATGGGGGTACACGTACCCCTGGGGGTACTTGAAGGTATGCCAAGGGGTACGAGAGATTTTATAAAAATATTCTAAAAATAGCAACAATTCAAAAATCATTTATAAATATATTTATTGAATAATACTTCAACAAAATATGAATGTAAGTTCATAAACTGTGAAAAGAAATGCAACAATGCAATATTCAGTGTTGACAGCTCGATTTTTTGTGGACATGTTAAATAAATATTGATGTTAAAGATTTCATTTTTTGTGATGAAATGTTTAGAATTAAGTTCATGAATCCAGATGGATCTCTATTACAATCCCCAAAAAGGGCACTTTAAGTTGATGATTACTTCTATGTGTAGAAATCTTTATTTATAATTGAATCACTTGTTTATTTTTCAACAAGTTTTTAGTTGTTTTTATATCTTTTTTTCCAAATAGTTGAAGAAAGACCACTACAAATTAGCAATATTTTGTACTGTTTACAAATTTAAAAAATCAGAAACTAATGACATAGTGCTGTATTTTACTTCTTTATCTCTTTTTTTTCAACCAAAAATGCTCTGATACTTGAATTAAAAAAAATTTCACAGGGGATACATCACTGAAAAAAGTTTGAGAACCACTGTACTACAGTACAAAGAATGACAGTAGTTTAATGAAGTAATACATGTATAACATTTACCTTTTATCAATTTTGTTTTGCTAAAATACTATTTGCTAAACATTTGTACAAGTTTATCTGATCGTGTGATGCAATTTTTTTATTAGCATGTCAATAGGGGCGTCAATTGTATGTTAGCATAAAGCTAGAGGCATAATAGCCAATTCTGTTTGGTTGCATTGCTTTTCTCAGTTTATACCAAACAGTATTGTTGATTTAACATAATTCCAAAATGTATGTGCACTCTGTGAATTTAAATGTACTTTTCTTTGTTTGTTTCATTTCATCGCAACTTCATTGTGACTATCAATTAAGAACTTCAAGTTGGAGGTTTTTTCATGTCTAATTTAAAACGACTGGTCATTGATGTGCCAAACTAAACTACAACATTCAGGGAGGGCAAAATAATTTTAAAACATTTTCATATTTCCTAACAGAGTGTTTGCAATGAGGGGATTCAACATTATAAAGTGTTTACTTTGTTTACATAGACACAGGACGGCTGCAGAGGGAACAGAATGAAGAAAAAGTGTCCGAAGGAGGTAAAGGCAAATGGGACAATAAAAGAAAAGGATGCTGTATATATTTCTGTGTGTATATAAATTAATTTATGCAGTATTGTATGATACGATGTGTGCACTATTTTAAAAAGTGAATCTTGTCAAATTAAAAAAAAGTAAGGAAATGGCTGTCAACACACACACAAGTCACCAACATTGCCTTGTTCTCATTCCACAGCTTCAACAAAAGCTATACAGAATACAAAAGATACAATATTAAACAAACGTAGTCCATAATATTACAATATATAATAGTAAAACACAGGTTTTCGCTACAGAATATATAAGTAAGGGAGACAAAGCCCTCGGTCTTCAGGTGGCCTGTGTTGGGATGTCGCATGGCTGCAGTTGTGTGTCCCCGAGTATGCAAGAATCCAGGAGAGTTGCGTGGAGGTAAGATGAATTTAATACACAAAAGAAAATAACAAAAGCAAACATAAAGCAGTCGTGCAGATAAACGTTCTCAACATAATATTATCATCGAGCACTGAGGAGTGCTCGAGTGAAACATAAATAGACACTAGTGTGATTGACAGCAGGTGTGAACCGCTGCCAATCAACGAAAAGAGAAAAATAGTGCTCCGTGAATAAAAACAGGAAATACAACAAAATAAGAGCACTGAACCGGAAGTAAATACAAAAACACAAAAAACTAACAGAAATGAAGTGACACATCGTTACAGGACCTCCCCCTCAAGGAACAGATACCAGATGTTCCCTGGGAAAGAAAAAAAATGGAAAAAAGTCCAAAATGTAAGGGAGGGTGGAGGGAGGATTTGGTGGAGGGTTGCCAAACCTCGTGTCCCCGCAGCCAGCGAGGGAAAGTCAGGTGGCGGCGCCGCGTAGAGCGCCGCTGGAACTGGCGAGGCGGGCGGCCAGGGAACGGCCAAATCACTGGCCGAAAAAGAGGAGAGTGCGCAGGGCACGGCCACATCCACGGCCGACGTAGAAGCGGGCGCGCTGAAGCAGGCCGGGAAGCAGAAGACGTAACCGGCGGCGTGGAAACCGCAGGCGTCATCAACGGCGTGGAAGTGGCAGATGTCATCGGCGGCGTGAAAGCGGCAGACGTCATCGGCGGCGTGAAAGCGGCAGACGTCATCGGCGGCGTGAAAGCGGCAGACGTCATCGGCGGCGTGAAAGCGGCAGACGTCATCGGCGGCGTGAAAGCGGCAGACGTCATCGGCGGCGTGAAAGCGGCAGACGTCATCGGCGGCGTGAAAGCGGCAGACGTCATCGGCGGCGTGAAAGCGGCAGACGTCATCGGCGGTGTTGAAGCGGCAGGCGTCATCGGCGGCGTGAAAGCGGCAGATGACGCCGGGCGAGGAGCAGCAAATGCTGGCCGAGGAATAGCGGATGCCGGCGGTGACGAAGCCCGGCGTGGTGCTGCTCTTGGCGGCGTTGGGGCTCGGCGTGGAGCCGGCGTTGGGGCTCGGCGTGGAGCCGGCGTTGGGGCTCGGCGTGGAGCCGGCGTTGGGGCTCGGCGTGGAGCCGGCGTTGGGGCTCGGCGTGGAGCCGGCGTTGGGGCTCGGCGTGGAGCCGGCGTTGGGGCTCGGCGTGGAGCCGGCGTTGGGGCTCGGCGTGGAGCCGGCGTTGGGGCTCGGCGTGGAGCCGGCGTTGGGGCTCGGCGTGGAGCCGGCGTTGGGGCTCGGCGTGGAGCCGGCGTAGGGGCTAGGCGTGGAGCCGGCGTAGGGGCTAGGCGTGGAGCCGGCGTAGGGGCTAGGCGTGGAGCCGGCGTAGGGGCTAGGCGTGGAGCCGGCGTAGGGGCTAGGCGTGGAGCCGGCGTTGGGGCTGTGCGAAAACCCGCCAGGCACGTAGATGTCTCCGAGGAAGGAGACGCTTGCGAAGATGACAGCGGTGTGTGCCTGGCTGCACCGCAGTGTATTGTGGGCCCCCCTCCACTAGGCGGCTGCCAGAAACCGTCCACACTTGCGGGAAGACATGCCTGCTCGTCGGCGTCCCCCGGTGCGAAAACCAGGGACGGGCGGGAGGAGGCCAGGAAGAGGGACGAAGACACGTCCCGCGCCGAGTCCCAGCAGGAGGACAAAAGTGACCTCACTGTGGGCTCCACTGGAGCTCTCGGCGATCCAAAAAAGAGAGCGGGAGCTGGCAGAAAGAGCAGCCGGGGAGCAGCCGCTGGAAGCTGCGTAGGAGCAGGGAGAAGCAGCTCAGCAGACGACGGGAAGGATGGCGGCGGCGGACGTGCCGGTCGGAGAGCCGCAGTCGGCGACGGAGCCGCAGGAGCCGCGAGACGTGAAGGAGGAGGAGGACGCGCCGGTCGGAGAGCCGTAGCCGGTAGCGTTGCCGCGGGAGCCGCGAGGCATGCAGGAAGTGGCGGACGTGCTGGTCGGAGAGCCGTAGCCAGCCGTTGAGCCGAGAGGAAAGATGGCGGCGGGGGACGCGCCGGTCGGAGAGCCGAAGCCGGTGGCGTTGCCGCGGGGAGAGGGTCCGCATCTGTTGGCTGGGACCGCACAAACCTGGCCTTCAAGTCCTCCAGGAATTGTGCGGTCCAGAACGTCGGCTGAGGATTGCCGACAGGGATTCTCGCGAGGACACTTTCTTCTGGCTCGATGATACTGTTGGGATGTCGCATGGCTGCAGTTGTGTGTCCCCGAGTATGCAAGAATCCAGGAGAGTTGCGTGGAGGTAAGATGAATTTAATACACAAAAGAAAATAACAAAAGCAAACATAAAGCAGTCGTGCAGATAAACGTTCTCAACATAATATTATCATCGAGCACTGAGGAGTGCTCGAGTGAAACATAAATAGACACTAGTGTGATTGACAGCAGGTGTGAACCGCTGCCAATCAACGAAAAGAGAAAAATAGTGCTCCGTGAATAAAAACAGGAAATACAACAAAATAAGAGCACTGAACCGGAAGTAAATACAAAAACACAAAAAACTAACAGAAATGAAGTGACACATCGTTACAGCCTGAGCTTCATATCGTGGTAGTATTTAATATGACGTGTGTATTATTATTGTGGATGTGTCTGTACTGCACGTCTAGTTGACGTATGATGTTTTGTTGCCATAGTGCTAATCATAGTACCTACATTATAATCACAGCTTTGTTGTTCATCTTTGTTGTCAGCTGCTGCGTGACTTCTCTCTTTTTTTTATAGTCCCGTGGCCATGACCGGGCAGCAACAGGGCGGGAAGGAGACAGCAAGGTAGTCATTCCCAGCACTACCGTCTGGCGGCTTCCTTGTTCGCACGGAAACGACTAGGCGACGTTCTCAGACTGCCAATCTGGAGCCTGTTCTCAAAAGAACACCGTTCACGTGGGGATACAAGGCTGAAACGATACTTTTCTTTACCGTTTCCACCTAAAACGTTCCTTGGGCAACAGGCCCAATAGGCGATGAACACACTCATGCTGTGTGTGCAGGGATGTAACGGTAAATGCTATAATGATAAACCGCGGTAAAAATTCCAGACAGTTAGCAATACAGTTTAAATTTGTAATTACCAAAAAAACATCATTTGTTAATGCTGTTTAGGCAACACTGCTTACTTCCTGGAAACGGAAGCGACGCAGCACCGTTAAAATCGAGAAAAAATGGTGGCAACTACGCGGACTTTGCTCGAGAAATTTGCTCTGGAGGTGTTCCGTCCCAGTAAACAGTGCCGATTCTTCTACTTCCATAGATTATCGACATGCGTTTAAGAGCGCACTGCTGTTGTTAGATGACGACAAATGTTGACAGATTTGGACACACGCGCATTTGTCCCAAAAAATATTTAATGTTGCAGTTTCATTTGAAAGTCCAACATTGCGTCCTTCCTTCAGCTACTGGGACTGAGTTACCATGCAGCAGGCGATGTGTCGGTAAAATTGCCACAACTCGTTTATAAAGTTTGTTTAATGGCATGCCCACTTGTCCTTTTATTTAACTGCTAACTTTGTCAGTGTTCCAATAACATCCATACTAGCTCAAATGTTTTATCATCTCATTGACTTGAACGCAAGCTGTGTTGTCAGTGATCAACAAAGATTGTGTATTAGATGTGAGTAGTATCACTCCTGTTTATTTTGTTGGCCAAACTGTTGCAATGAACCACATGGTGTTGTTAGAGGAGAACAAAGCTTGTTTGTTAGACTTTATCTTTATTAGCCAAACTGCTTTGTGATATCCAAAAGTAAACACACTGGGGGGATTTTTTTCGTTTCTTTTTTCACTTCACAATGTTCTTACTTTCAAAACGATTCATGTGACATAGCCTTTTTTAAATATTTTATGGTCTGTAGTTAATTCCTATACAAAATATTTCTGCTCAAACTCCCAATAGATCTGTCCCGATACAGCATGTACATAGATAGATAGATAGATAGATAGATAGATAGATAGTACTTTATTGATTCCTTCAGGAGAGTTCCTTCAGGAAAATTAAAATTTCAGCAGCAGTGTACAGAGTTGAGATCAATTTAAAATGTATTGACATGTACTGACATACATCAGTACATGTCAATAACTTAAAGTATTCTTCTCTCTACCAAAATGTAAAAATAGAGATAAAGGCATCGTGTAATGAGAATAATGTAACACGTTCATTCTATTAACTAAATTATATATATTTGTCTTTATATCTATGGATTATCTAAAGCCTTTTTTATTAGACATTATAAATTATGATGAGGCATAACATGATGGCATCGAGTTCACACCCAAACACTGTTTTACCTAACATAATGAATAATTGTAATTAATAATCGTGAATCCAATATCGATTAAAAAAAATCATCATTAAAAGTGCAGCCCTATATGTAAGACAGAATCTCATACATGAACACTATTTTTTTTTTTATTGACAAAACGTGCAGTTACATATTATGGACATCAAGAGCCATCTTGCACAATTTTCACATATATTTTTTTAACTTCTGTTATTTTGTTTCTGTTGTATTACGTTGCTTAAATTGCTTTTGTTTGATTGCATATGCACATTCAATTTTCTACTTGAGGTACATACTGTACATACATTTTGAATGTGTTGTTTTTTTTTAATAACTAAAACTTGGTTAAGAGATTGGTTCTCGTCCGAAAAAGGGTGGAATGCCATCTCCGGGTTGGGGAGGAGACCCTGCCCCAAGTGGAAGAGTTCAAGTACCTAGGAGTCTTGTTCACGAGTGGGGGAAGAGTGGATCGTGAGATCGACAGGCGGATCGGTGCGGCATCTTCAGTAATGCGGACGTTGTACCGATCCGTTGTGGTGAAGAACGAGCTGAGCCGGAAGGCAAAGCTCTCAATTTACCGGTCGATCTACGTTCCCATCCTCACCTATGGTCATGAGCTTTGGGTCATGACCGAAAGGATAAGATCACGGGTACAAGCGGCCGAAATGAGTTTCCTCCGCCGTGTGGCGGGGCTCTCCCTTAGAGATAGGGTGAGAAGCTCTGCCATCCGGGAGGAACTCAAAGTAAAGCCGCTGCTCCTCCACATCGAGAGGAGCCAGATGAGGTGGTTCGGGCATCTGGTCAGGATGCCACCCGAACGCCTCCCTAGGGAGGTGTTTAGGGCACGTCCAACCGGTAGGAGGCCACGGGGAAGACCCAGGACACGTTGGGAAGACTATGTCTCCCGGCTGGCCTGGGAACGCCTCGGGATCCCCCGGGAAGAGCTGGACGAAGTGGCTGGGGAGAGGGAAGTCTGGGTTTCCCTGCTTAGGCTGTTGCTCCCGCGACCCGACCTCGGATAAGCGGAAGAAGATGGATGGATGGATGGATAAAAGATTTTAGTATACATACATTTTGAACATTTTTAGCACATTTAAAAATATCGCGACAATAATGATAACCGTGATCATTTTTGTCACAATAACCCTGGTAAGAAATGTTCATACTGTGACATTCCTGTGTGTGCCATTTGCTGAAAGGACCAAAGTTTCAACAGTATTGTTAAAACAACAATGTAGTTGGGTCAGAATTATCAAATAATAATGTAGTTGTGTTTTGGCTTCTCTCATCAGAGATCTACTACATCTAGCCAATACCAGTGCCAATATCGATTGAATGACAATCAGAGATACACTTGGAGGACAATGGAAAAGAGAGAGGGATCATTTTCAAATGAAAGCATAAAATGTTGAAGAAACAATAATGCCGAATAGCTTGTTAATTTTATCTGACCACAGGGCACATGGTCAAAAGACTCCTAGCTGGGAATCAATGGCTGGTAGACTAATTGAAACCAAGTATCAAGTATTTGGTAAAACTAATAATAGACAAAGACTAAAATATTTGTCATTGAAATATCTGGATAAGATTTTTTGTCCCTTTTAGCAGACTGTTTCATTACAAATTACATGATGACCCCTCAACCACACTACTGCAGGTAACCAATGGCTAACAGTATGTTTTTTTGACTTAACATAATAAATCATTGTAATTAATCATAGTGATTTCAAAACATCCCTGGTATGTTGTTCATCTTTAACCACTTGTATCCTGCTGCCAAGGGTCAGAGAGCTTTCAGCCATAGCCAGCTTTATATAACATGTCCATTGTAGATCAATGTTACTTTCAAACAAAATTGATTGTTTAGTAAGAGAGCCATGCACAAATGGAAAACTTTTACAGTGATTGAGCATCATAATACCCATATTACACAAATCTACAATGTCAGCAAATCCAAAAACAACTCTCTAATTTGTATATCATCGACCAAGTGAGTTGTGACAAGTACAGTACTATACATACAGTGCGATGCTGGTTGCATGTGTGCGTTCAAAACTCCCTACATATTTTCAATCCAAGCCTATCAGAACACAAGTGGAACATACTGTATCCCTTGTATTACACATTCTCCTCACCAACTCCCCTCAGACATTTAATAAATGTTTTCTTATCTTCAACCTGGCAACAGCTAATCTGAGCAGCAAGCTGATGTTGCATGGCAAATAGTTCTCATCATCATCGTTGTTTCTTGTTTAGCATCCCCTAAGACTGTGTGCTTCATCCCTTTTTTACAGCCCTTAGTCAACCTCACAGAAAGCAGAAGGTGGGCCTGACATTTCTTGCAAATGACAGCCTTTTCTCAGGACATTCAATCAGTTGCTACTGGACTGTTCAGTTTGTCTTGGAAGACATTTTGCCTCTCATTCAAGTCTGCTTGGATGAGAGGCACTGCCTAAGACAATTCCCACATTTTTCATCTGATTCGAACCATTCCAACTTCAAAATGTTCAGCCTGTTCGGGAATTCAGCAATTCTAAAAAAAAAAAAAAAAACGTATTTCCCATAATTCCTTCTTTTTTTTAATTTTCCTCATTCAAAATGAATTGGCCATTTTTCAAAAACTTCTACAATTCCGACATTCTTCAACCCATTCCACCTTCAACACATTCAACTCATCCTGGACATTCATCCATCCATCCATCCATTTTCTACCGCTTATTCCCTTTCGGAGTCGCGGGGGGCGCTGGCGCCTATCTCAGCTACAATCGGGCGGAAGGCAGGATACACCCTGGACAAGTCGCCACCTCATCGCAGGGCCAACAGAAAGACAGACAACATTCACACTCACATTCACACACTAGGGCCAATTTAGTGTTGCCAATCAACTTATCCCCAGGTGCATGTCTTTGGAGGTGGGAGGAAGCCGGAGTACCCGGAGGGAACCCACGCATTCACGGGGAGAACATGCAAACTCCACACAGAAAGATCCCGAGCCTGGATTTGAACCCAGGACTGCAGGACCTTCGTATTGTGAGGCAGACGCACTAACCCCTCTGCCACCGTGAAGCCCCTGGACATTCAAACTACCAGTATTCCAATATAGTTTTCATTTTAGAAAACAAATATAATAATATGACTCCTTTAATGCAGCCTATAAACCGGTGCGCCTTATATATAAAAAAAAGATCAAGAATAAACCATTCATGGGCAGTGGCGAGGTTATTAGGTGACCACAGATGAATCGCTAGCTGTTCAAAATCGGGACCCGGGGTATACCACTCATCTGTTAATCAGTTGATGACGTCGCTGGGCTGCTGACTTGTCTCTACTCAAGATGATCTCCTGCTTGCCCCACTATGGACTGGACTCTCACGCTATTAACTAGATCCACTGGACGTCAATTCCACCGGTCGCCCTTAGGAGGAGGGGGTCCCCACATCGGCGATCCCCTCCAAGGTTTCTCATTGTATCCCATTGGGTTTATTTTTCTCTACCCCTGATGTGGGATCTAAGCCAAGGATGTTGTTATGGCTTGTGCAGCCCTTTGAGACACTCATGATTTAGGGCTATATAAATAAACTTTGATTGATTAATAGCGGGACAGCACGGTGGAACAGGGGTTAGTGCATGTGCCTCACAATACGAAGGTCCTGAGTCGTCCTTGGTTCAATCCCGGGTATGTGATCTTTCTGTGTGGAGTTTGTGACGCTTTGTTGGCATCGTGGTGTGGTTATGTTCTCTCGAATGATGCAGTCGGATTGGACACAGTGTGAAGGTAAGAAATTAAGATTTATTATCACTAACAAAATAGACTAGGAACAAAAACACTTGCACAAGGCACTAAAGACAAAACAAACAGAACTAGCATGGGAGCTAGAAGGAACAAGAAGCACTAGCATATGAGCTATGGACAAGCAAACAGGGGACTAGCGTGGAAGCTAACAAATAAAAAAAAGTCTTTACCACAGGCGGGGATAGCGACGTCACCTGTTGCATCAAATAGCAAACTAGACTGCGAGGACGAATGACAAAAAAGGGCAGGCTTAAATAGGGACAGAAATTACGAGGCAGGTGCGCGTCAAAAAACACAAGGCAGGTGACACTAATACGTAACTATGACAACAGAACAAAACAGGAAGTGCCACCAGGAACAAAGGAAGACAAAATAACAGAACAAAACCGGAATATGCCATGATTCAAGTAGCGGATCAAGAGAGAGTTTGCATGTTCTCTCCATGACTGCGTGGGTTCCTTCTGGGTATTCCGGCTTCCTCCCACCGCCAAAGACATGCACCTGGGGATGGGTTGATTGGCAACACTAAATTGGCCCGAGTGTGTGAATGAGAGTGTGAATGTCTGTCGATCTGTGTTGGCCCTGTGATGAGGTGGCGACTTGTCCAGGGTGTACCACCCCTTCCGCCCGAATGCAGCTGAGATAGGCTCCAGCGACCCCCCCCCCCCCACCCTCCCCGACCCCAAAAGGGACAAGCGGTAGCAAATGGATGGATGATTGATACCGCTCCTTATAATCCGGTGCACCCATGATCCGGAAAACAAGGCAATGACAAATTTTGCCGTTCCACACCTCTTAGAGAACAGCAAATTGTGCAAAAAAAGCACTGAAACTGTCAACATTTGGACGAGTGCCTTGATCAAATGTCCCTGTAAAATGTTATTGTGCATTTTATATCCATCCTGAGATGTCACCCAAAAAGACTTAAATAGCCTCAACTTCTATGCAGTAATGTAGCGGTTGAGAAACACTTCGAGCAAGGGCTCCAAGGTGGGATTTGTGCAGCAATTTGATTGATTGATTGATTGATTGAAACTTTTATTAGTAGATTGCACAGTACAGCACATATTCCGTACAATTGACCATTAAATGGTAACCCCCGAATAAGTTTTTCAACTTGTTTATGTCGGGGTCCACGTTAATCAATTCATGGTACAAATATATACAAACCCCGTTTCCATATGAGTTGGGAAATTGTGTTAGATGTGAATATAAACGGAATACAATGATTTGCAAATCATTTTCAACCCATATTCAGTTGAATATGCTACAAAGACAACATATTTGATGTTTGCAAAAAATCATTAACTTTAGAATTTGATGCCAGCAACACGTGACAACGAAGTTGGGAAAGGTGGCAATAAATACTGATAGAAGTTGAGGAATGCTCATCAAACACTTATTTGGAACATCCCATAGGTGTGCAGGCTAATTGGGAACAGGTGGGTGCCATGATTGGGTATAAAAACAGCTTCCCAAAAAATGCTAAGTCTTTCACAAGAAAGGATGTGGCGAGGTACACCCCTTTGTCCACAACTGCGTGAGCAAATAGTCAAACAGTTTAAGAACAACGTTTCTCAAAGTGCAATTGCAAGAAATTTAGGGACTTCAACATCTACTGTCCATAATACCATTAAAAGGTTCAGGGAACCCGTAGAAATCACTCCACGTTAGCGACATGGCCAGAAACCAACACTGAATGACCGTGACCTTCGATCCCTCATACGGCACTGTGTCAAAAACCAACATCAATCTCTAAAGGATATCACCACATGGGCTCAATAACACTTCAAAAAAACCATCCATCCATCCATTCATTTCCTAGCGCTTATTCCCTTTGGGGTCGCTGGTACCTATCTCAGCTACAATCGGGCCAACACAGATAGACAGACAACATTCACACTCACATTCACACACTAGGGCCAATTTAGTGTTGCCAATCAACCTATCCCCAGGTGCATGTCTTCGGAGAAAACCACTGTCACTAAATACAATTGGTCGCTACATCTGTAAGTGCAAGTTAAAGCTCTACTATGCAAAGCGAAAGCCATTTATCAACAACATCCAGAAACGCCGCCTTGCTTCTTCTAGCTGATAGACGGGTGTTCAAATACTTATTTTCAGCTGTATCACACAAATAAATTGTTAAAAAAATCATACATTGTTATTTCTAGATTTTTCTTTTTAGGTTATTTCTCGTACAGTGGACATGCACCTACCGTGAAAATTCCAGACCCCTCCATGATTTCTAAGTGGGATAACTTCCAAAATAGCAGGGCGTTCAAATACTTATTTTCTTGACTGTAATACATTTGATTATTTACAATCCGGGGAGGTGGGAAGTGTAAACAAAGAAGCATCAATCTCTAAAGGATATCACCACATCGGCTCAATAACACTTCAGAAAAAGATTCAACCATCCATTCATTTCCTAGCACTTATTCCCTTTGGGGTCGCGGGGGGCGCTGGTGCCTATCTCAGCTACAATCGGGCCAACATAGATAGACAGACAACATTCACACTCACATTCACACACTAGGGCCAATTTAGTGTTGCCAATCAACCTATCCCCAGGTGCATGTCTTCGGAGAAAACCACTGTCACTAAATACAATTGGTCGCTACATCTGTAAGTGCAAGTTAAAACTCTACTATGCAAAGCGAAAGCCATTTATCAACAACATCCAGAAACGCCGCCGGCTTCTTCTAGCTGATAGACGGGTGTTCAAATACTTATTTTCAGCTGTATCACACAAATAAATTGTTAAAAAAATCATAGATTGTGATTTCTAGATTTTTCTTTTTAGGTTATCTCTCATAAAGTGGACATGCACCTACCGTGAAAATTCCAGACCCCTCCATGATTTCTAAGTGGGAGAACTTCCAAAATAGCAGGGTGTTCAAATACTCATTTTCTTGACTTTAATACATTTGATTATTTACAATACGGGGAGGTGGGAAGTGTAAACAAAGAAGCATCAATCTCTAAAAGATATCACCACATCGGCTCAATAACACTTCAGAAAGCCATCCATCCATCCATTCATTTCCTAGCACTTATTCCCTTTGGGGTCACGGGGGGCGCTGGTGCCTATCTCAGCTACAATCGGGCGGAAGGCGGGGTACATCGCAGGGCCAACACAGATAGACAGACAACATTCACACTCACATTCACACACTAGGGCCAATTTAGTGTTGCCAATCAACCTATCCCCAGGTGCATGTCTTAGGAGAAAAACACTGTCACTAAATACAATTGGTCGCTACATCTGTAAGTGCAGGTTAAAGCTCTACCATGCAAAGCGAAAGCCATTTATCAACAACATCCAGAAACGCCGCCGGCTTCTTCTAGATGATAGACGGGTGTTCAAATACTTATTTTCAGCTGTATCACACAAATAAATTGTTAAAAAAAATCATAGATTGTGATTTCTAGATTTTTCTTTTTAGGTTATCTCTCATAAAGTGGACATGCACCTACCGTGAAAATTCCAGACCCCTCCATGATTTCTAAGTGGGAAAACTTCCAAAATAGCAGGGTGTTCAAATACTCATTTTCTTGACTTTAATACATTTGATTATTTACAATACGGGGAGGTGGGAAGTGTAAACAAAGAAGCATCAATCTCTAAAAGATATCACCACATCGGCTCAATAACACTTCAGAAAGCCATCCATCCATCCATTCATTTCCTAGGACTTATTCCCTTTGGGGTCACGGGGGGCGCTGGTGCCTATCTCAGCTACAATCGGGCGGAAGGCGGGGTACATCGCAGGGCCAACACAGATAGACAGACAACATTCACACTCACATTCACACACTAGGGCCAATTTAGTGTTGCCAATCAACCTATCCCCAGGTGCATGTCTTAGGAGAAAAACACTGTCACTAAATACAATTGGTCGCTACATCTGTAAGTGCAGGTTAAAGCTCTACCATGCAAAGCGAAAGCCATTTATCAACAACATCCAGAAACGCAGCCGGCTTCTTCTAGCTGATAGACGGGTGTTCAAATACTTATTTTCAGCTGTATCACACAAATAAATTGTTAAAAAAAATCATAGATTGTGATTTCTAGATTTTTCTTTTTAGGTTATCTCTCATAAAGAGGACATGCACCTACCGTGAAAATTCCAGACCCCTCCATGATTTCTAAGTGGGATAACTTCCAAAATAGCAGGGTGTTCAAATACTCATTTTCTTGACTTTAATACATTTGATTATTTACAATACGGGGAGGTGGGAAGTGTAAACAAAGAAGCATCAATCTCTAAAGGATATCACCACATCGGCTCAATAACACTTCAGAAAAAGATTCAACCATCCATTCATTTCCTAGCACTTATTCCCTTTGGGGTCGCGGGGGGCGCTGGTGCCTATCTCAGCTACAATCGGCCCAACACAGATAGACGGACTACATTCACAATCACATTAACACACTAGGGCCAATTTAGTGTTGCCAATCAACCTATCCCCAGGTGCATGTCTTCGGAGAAAACCACTGTCACTAAATACAATTGGTCGCTACATCTGTAAGTGCAAGTTAAAGCTCTACTATGCAAAGCGAAAGCCATTTATCAACAACATCCAGAAACACCGCCGGCTTCTTCTAGCTGATAGACGGGTGTTCAAATACTTATTTTCAGCTGTATCACACAAATAAATTGTTAAAAAAAATCATAGATTGTGATTTCTAGATTTTTCTTTTTAGGTTATCTCTCATAAAGTGGACATGCACCTACCGTGAAAATTCCAGACCCCTCCATGATTTCTAAGTGGGACAACTTCCAAAATAGCAGGGTGTTCAAATACTCATTTTCTTGACTGTAATACATTTGATTATTTACAATCCGGGGAGGTGGGAAGTGTAAACAAAGAAGCATCATCACCTCTGAAGTGCCCTTGAGCAATACACCGGATCTTCATACAGGTGCGCTGCCTCAACATGTGCTCGTCTTCCCAATGATGGTCGACTAACCAACTAAATGACCTATATGTACTTCCACTACACGCACGGTGCGTTTATATGAAAAACTTGAGTGGCTTTTTAAACATATTGCTTATTGTACATAACCCCCACGATGAAATGGTTGATTATGTCCGCATGCATACTTATTTAGGATAAAAACAGCTGAAGGTGATACATTCCTAACTTTTTCACTCACCAGCTAACTAGCCCTCGGCGACGCACTACCGTTGGATCTAATATTCCACTTGTCTTACCTTTCACTTGGCTCTCGTAATCTGCGATGATCTCTTTATCCTTTTTGAACCTCGACGAAGACATCTTCTGGCGGCTTGTTGCTTTAAAAGAAAAAGCCCGCTAAGAAAGTGCTGGCCAACAAACTGGAGGCGCTAAAAAAAAACAAAAAACACGATTCATCCCAAGCGGAGACCGAACGATGGAACTTATCCCAGCATTAAAGGAGGAAATAACCACTTATTCATTGACAATATTCCTTCTTAGCTCCGACCGATAGATCCACTCAATGTGTTCGCCACCAGTGTGTGGAGAGAGGGAGAAAAGAAAAAAAAAAATCACACAATCACGCAAGTTTTAGTGGCGTCGTGGAGCGGCAGCATCCGCCGCGTAGGAAAGTAGTGCCTGGAAACCGCGCAACAGCTCATTTAAGTCCACTTGGAAAAGGCGAGTATGTCCACTTTGGGGTTTGTTTGAGGCTCGGACACGACACGGACGCACAAAAAACACCTCCCCCCTCTGCCTGGAAGCTTTCTTAACCCCCGAGTGGGAAGGCCCCGCTGGTGGACTGCAGCACACACCGCAACTGGAGCAGGCACACAGGGAGAGGGAGGGACCAACTAAACACACACACACACACACACACACACACACACACACACACACACACACACACACACACACACACACACACACAAGTTCAGGAGTCACGATTCAAGTTTATTGGATACATTTATTAATTCACATGCATATCCTGCCGTGAAATCTATTTTTGAAACACTTGCCCTACACTAGGGTGTTAAACTCATTTTATATCATGGAGAAAAATCCCCTCCCAAGTGGGCCGGACTGGTAAAATCATTGCACCATAACTTAAAAATAAAGAAAGAATAAATGACTTATGGTTTTAAACGACAAAAGAAGCAATCACATTCCTTAACGCCAAAAAAAAACAGAAATGCTGGTTATCGGTCCTGCTAGACACCGACCTCTATTTAATAATACAACTTTGACATTTGACAACCAAATAATAAAACAAGGTGACTCTGTAAAAAATCTGGGTATTATCTTCGACCCAACTCTCTCTTTTGAGTCACACATTAAAAGCGTTACTAAAACGGCCTTCTTTCATCTCCGTAATATCGCAAAAATTCGCTCCATTTTGTCCACTAAAGACGCCGAGATCATTATCCATGCGTTTGTTACGTCTCGTCTCGACTACTGTAACGTATCATTTTCGGGTCTCCCCATGTCTAGCATTAAAAGATTACAGTTGGTACAAAATGCAGCTGCTAGACTTTTGACAAGAACAAGAAAGTTTGATCACATTACGCCTGTACTGGCTCACCTGCACTGGCTTCCTGTGCACTTAAGATGTGACTTTAAGGTTTTACTACTTACGTATAAAATACTACACGGTCTAGCTCCATCCTATCTTGCCGATTGTATTGTACCATATGTCCCGGCAAGAAATCTGCGTTCAAAGGACTCCGGCTTATTAGTGATTCCTAAAGCCCAAAAAAAGTCTGCGGGCTATAGAGCGTTTTCCGTTCGGGCTCCAGTACTCTGGAATGCCCTCCCGGTAACAGTTCGAGATGCTACCTCAGTAGAAGCATTTAAGTCTCATCTTAAAACTCATCTGTATACTCTAGCCTTTAAATAGACCTCCTTTTTAGACCAGTTGATCTGCCGCTTCTTTTCTCCTATGTCCCTTGTGGAGGGGGTTCGGTCCGATGACCATGGATGAAGTACTGGCTGTCCAGAGTCGAGACCCAGGATGGACCGCTCGTCGGGATCCAGGATGGACCGCTCGCCTGTGTATCGGTTGGGGACATCTCTACGCTGCTGATCCGCCTCCGCTTGGGATGGTTTCCTGTGGACGGGACTCTCGCTGCTGTCTTGGATCCACTTTGAACTGAACTCTCGCGGCTGTGTTGGAGTCACTATGGATTGAACTTTCACAGTATCATGTTAGACCCGCTCGACATCCATTGCTTTCGGTCCCCTAGAGGGAGGGGGGGGGGTTGCCCATATCCGAGGTCCTCCAAGGTTTCTCATAGTCAGCATTATCACTGGCGTCCCACTGGATGTGAATTCTCCCTGCCCACTGGGTGTGAGTTTTCTTTGCCCTTTTGTGGGTTCTTCCGAGGATGTCGTAGTCGTAATGGTTTGTGCAGTCCTTTGAGACATTTGTGATTTAGGGCTATATAAATAAACATTGATTGATTGATTGATAATATAAACATCCCAAAGACACTACAAACTTGTATTCTTGGAGATCTCCATCAATTTAGTAACGTGTCATCATAGAGTAAAAGTTTGCAAATACATCAAAGTAGGGACGGCGTGGCGCAGTGGAAGAGTGGCCGTGCGCAACCCGAGGGTCACTGGTTCAAATCCCACCTAGAACCAACCTTGTCACGTCCGTTGTGTCCTGAGCAAGACACTTCACCCTTGCTCCTGATGGGTGCTGGTTGGCGCCTTGCATGGCAGCTCCCTCCATCAGTGTGTGAATGTGTGTGTGAATGGGTAAATGTGGAAGTAGTGTCAAAGCGCTTTGAGTACCTTGAAGGTAGAAAAGCGCTATACAAGTACAACCCATTTATCATTATAATCCATTTCTAATGGATAAAGCTTTGGCCTGGACAAGAGGTCATCAGGTGGTCCCCAACGTTCACCGAGTGTTTCGACCCTTAACCACAACACTCTCCGGTTAGTGGGTCAGCAGTGATTGGCCAGATCACTGCTCCTCTCATCCAGGCTTCCAGGTATTGTCCTCTCTTTTATGCCAGAGCCAACAGGAGGCTCTCGCCGCCGCTTCTCCCAGCCTACGAACGGCTGTTTTTCTCAAGTGACCTCTCAATCCAACCTTTGTCATCATATTCCACACAGATTGCGCAGGGAATCCTCGACAACCAACTTCCACTGTCATCCGCCATGCTGTCCACCCCTTTTCTCGGCAGTCCTGGACAAGTTGTTGGTACTTTGTTTTATTCCTCTCTGCCGCTTCTCCTCCCACGGGACAGTAAGTTCCACCAGGATGATTTTCTTTCCCTCTGGGTACCACATAACTATGCCTGGTCTCAGAGTGGTGGACAGTACTGCCCCTGGGAAGAGGAGCTTCCGCCCCAGGTCGACCTCCATCTCCCATCCCTGGGCCAACTGCAGGAGGTTTTGGTTGGCTTGGCCTTGGACAACTGGTCTATGACCCTCTTTCACGATGGTGATGGTGCTCAGCAATGGCTTTGTTTTGGCTGGGTGTTTCTTTCTCCTCTCTTGCTCAAAGATGTCTACGAGCATTGCCAACACCTTGTCATGGCGCCACCTGTATCTTCCCTGGGTCAATGCTGTTTTGCACCCAGACAGAATGTGCGCCAGAGTTCCTTTACCGCCACACAACCTCCTTCAGAATAGAATAGAAAATAGAATAGACTAGAAAGTACTTTATTGATCCCTGGGGGTAATTCAGCACCACAGTTTGCTCCCAATAAACAATAATAATAATAAATAATATATGATACATACGTTTCCAGTGCGGGTTGGACTCCGTCAAGGCTGTCCTTTGTCACCGATTCTGTTCATAACTTTTATGGACAGAATTTCTAGGCGCAGTCAAGGCGTTGAGGGGTTCGGGTTTGGTCTCTGCTTTTTGCAGATGATGTGGTCCTGATGGCTTCATCTGGCCGGGATCTTCAGCTCTCACTGGATCGGTTGGCAGCCGAGTGTGAAGCGACCGGAATGAGAACCAGCACCTCCAAGTCCGAGTCCATGTTTCTCGCCCGGAAAAGGGTGGAGTGCCATCTCCGGGTTGGGGAGGAGACCCTGCCCCAAGTGGAGGAGTTCAAGTACCTCACGAGCAGGGAAGAGTGGATCATGAGATCGACAGGCGGATCGGTGCGACGTCTTCAGTAATGCGAACGTTGTATCGATCCATTGTGGTGAAGAAGGAGCTGAACCGGAAGGCAAAGCTCTCAATTTACCGGTCGATCTACATTCCCATCCTCACCTATGGTCATGAGCTTTGGTCATGACCGAAAGGATAAGATCACGGGTACAAGCGGCCGAAATAAGTTTCCTCCGCCGGGTGGCGGGGCTCTCCCTTAGAGATAGGGTGAGAAGCTCTGTCATCCGGGAGGAACTCAAAGTAAAGCTGCTGCTCCTCCACATCGAGAGGAGCCAGATGAGGTGGCTCGGGCATCTGGTCAGGATGCCACCCGAATGCCTCCCTAGGGAGGTGTTTAGGGAACGTCCAACCGATAAGAGGTCACGGGGAAGTCCCAGGACACGTTGGGAAGACTATGTCTCCCGGCTGGCCTGGGAATGCCTCGGGATCCCCCGGGAAGAGCTAGACGAAGTGGCTGGAGAGAGGGAAGTCTGGGCTTCCCTGCTTAGGCTGCTGCCCCCGCGACCCGACCTCTGATAAGCGGAAGATGATGGATGGATGGATGGATATGACATATACTAAATATATAATATTTGAATAATTTAAATATATTGTACATATATTCTACATTTAAGTGCAGTCAAGGAACATATGCATTTTACAGTCTGATGGCTGTCGGTGTGAAGGACCTCCTGTGTCGTTCCGTGAACGTGCTCATTCTCTCCGCAAGGTCCGAGTGTAGTGGGTGGGAGGTGTTGTCCATAATGACTAGGAGTTTTGCTAGACTTCTCCTCTCTGACACCACCGCCAGAGAGTCCAGCTCCACT
This sequence comes from Nerophis ophidion, assembly GCF_033978795.1. NCBI lineage: Eukaryota > Metazoa > Chordata > Actinopteri > Syngnathiformes > Syngnathidae > Nerophis > Nerophis ophidion. The sequence goes on along the minus strand of NC_084622.1, from coordinate 57,704,762 downwards.
CCCACCACGTTACTGGCCTTCTCTACCAACTTGTCCAGTCTGTTTACGTCCCTCACTCTCAGCCCGCTGCCCCAGCAGGCCACAGCGTCCAAGAAAGCGCTCGCCACCACCGACTCGTAGAACATCTTCAACATCTTTGTACAGACGATGAAGGCCCTTGTAGAGGGCCTCAGCGTGTGTGTTAAAAATGCATTTCTTTCAGTATGCATAATAACAAAAAGGGTAATATTTAAAAAATTGATAGATGTTGGTAGTCCAACTTATACTGACTGGTATACACAAGCTATGGAGATGATATCAGTAGGAAAAAAAACTGCATTTAGTTTAGATAATAATGAGTCATATATTGGAATATGGGATCCATTAAATTTGTTGTAAGTATTAAATGAACAAAAATATGACTTATTATATCTTTGTGTAAAATATTGGACACAGTGTGTTGTCAAACTTATGAGATGCGATGCTAGTGTAAGCCACTGTGACACTATTGTTCTTTTTTTTTAATTAATGTTTTTAATGAGAAGGTCAATGAAGGATTTCTATTCAGTGCTATTTTCAAATTGTTACTAATATTGATAACATTCATTTTTGTTTCACTACTTTTAGATTGTACCGTGTCATGATTGTGTGTCCTCAATTGCTCTGATTATTGCTATCCTGAATGTTGCTGGGTCGGGTTTGGTTTTGGAATTTACTGCATTGTTATGGTATTGTTGTGTACAGTTTTTTGTATTGATTAATAAATTAAAAAAATAAATAATAATAAAATAAAGACAATTTCAGATTGTTTTCCATCCATCCATCCATCCATCCATTTTCTACCGCTTATTCCCTTTGGGGTCCGCTGGCGCCTATCTCAGCTACAATCGGGCGGAAGGCGGGGTACACCCTGGACAAGTCACCATCTCATCTCAGGGCCAACACAGATAGACAGACAACATTCACACTCACATTCACACACTAGGGCCAATTTTAGTGTTGCCAATCAACCTATCCCCAGGTGTATGTCTTTGGAAGTGGGAGGAAGCCATAAATGGATAAAATCTGAAAAATATACCCACATAAGTATGCATAATTTAATGTAAACACAGCTTTAAATCACTTTAGATCGCTAGTCACGTCAACACGTATGCATGGTATAGGTGTGACGAGATTGCTCCAGTGATCAATGCCACCCACAAGTATAACTTGATTAGACTGACATGTTTGTACAAACCCCAAAGCCGGTGAAGTTGGCGCATTGTGTAAATCGTGAATAACAACAGAATACAATGATTTGCAGATCCTTTTCAACTTATATTCAATTGAATACACTGCAAAGATAAGATACTTTACTATCGAATTGGTACATTTTGTCATTTTTTTGCAATTATTAGCTCATTAGGAATGTGAGGCCTCCAACATGTTTCAAAAAAGCTGGCCCAAATGCAAAAAATACTGAAAAAGTTGAGGAATGCTCATCAAACACTTATTTGGAACACACCACAGGTGAACAGGCTACTTGGTAACAGGTGGGTGGCATGAATGAGTGTAAAAGAAGCTTCCATGAAATGCTCAGCCATTCACAACCAGATGGGGCGAGAGTCACCACTTTGTGAACAAATGCATGAGCAAATTGTCGAACAGTTTAAGAACAAGATTTCTCAACCAGTTATTGCAATGTATTTAAGGATCTCCCCGTCTACAATCCGTAATATCATCAAAAGGTTCAGAGAATCTGGATCAATGCCTGAGACCTTTGAGCCCTCAGGTGGTACTGCATCAAAAAGCGACATCAGTCTGTAAAGGATATCACCACATGGGCTCAGGAACACTTCAGAAAACCAGTATCAGTAACTACAGTTTGTGCCAACTTTTTTTACAATGTGTTGCTGCCTTTAAATTCTAAGTTAATGATTATTTGCAAAGAATGTTTTACTTTCTCAATTCGAACGTTAAGTATCTTGTCTTTGCAGCGTATTCAATTAAATATAAGTTGAAAAGGATTTGCAAGTCATTGTATTCTGTTTTTATGTCCGATTTACACAACTGGTTTTGGGTTTTCTATTTCCACAAATATCAGGGTTTTTTGTGTGCCAAAAGCCAAATGTAATGTTTGCATTTGTTTAGTTATTTTGCACTATATTGACTCAATGATGCTTAAACAATTGTATATCATTGCAATCCTTTTTTTTTTTAGCAAATCTGACATACAAAGTTTTCAAAGTACTGCATACCACCATAAAAAACAATCAATAATAGTTTAGCTTATACTCCAACATTTCACATTCAAACAATAAAACTAGCAAAATTAAATAAGAGCAATGCATTTAAAAGAGCAATAAATAAAACAAAAACATAGTACAGTAAAAACGATCAAATAATTACAAAAATACAAACATAAATTACTACGGAATAATATAATTGTATTACAATATTTTGTAGACAAAACACTGTCTAATATATTTTGTTAAAATATCCACAAATAAGTTGATACAAATTGGTTTTGTTTGTCGAAAATCCTTGTCTTGTTTTTTTTTTTTTCATTATAATCATGATCAACAAATTAAAGGTAGAACCACAAAATTATTCAAAGAGCTTGAAACATTTTCAAGTTAAAAGTATTGGAATATACATCGGCGATTAAAAATTGCTAGGTATCGGATCGACTCCAAAATGTTCAGTATCCGCCACCCCACCTATTACTTAATTGATGTGTTCATATTCATTAAAACAAGCACTTTTACTATAAACATCAATTTTAAAAAAAAGTTGTTGAAAAAAAACTTCCCAACTGTATCAAGTGCAATTATTTATATAAAATGGGTTCATGGCAAGTGACGTTTAGAATTTAAAAACTCGACCATGGCGCCATCTGCAGGATGAACACTATTCTACTAGAAACTAACCTAATGCAGAAGGGAAAAAAACATGCAAACACAGCACCGAAAATACATACTTTACACATGCAACACCGAAATATCCCTTTTAAACAAATCATACAAAATAAAATTCAAGCCAATGACAATCTGTTTCTAATGCAGTCCTCTAGCTTATGTTTTTTTAACCAATTAAGTGCGTACAAACATATACAAAACATAATTCAAACAGTGTGTAAAGGCATCTTGTTCTCTATTTAAACCACATGACTGAACATTCCATCACTGTCAACATCTAAAATGTAAACACAAAGAAATATTTTAAGTCTCGCACAACTTACTCCACATATTACTTAACCTGCACAGAGTAAACTACACACAATTGCAATCACGTTTCTCCACTTCTCACCGTATAAATTAAATCATAGTTCAAAGCACGGCATGCTGGGCTCGTGGGAACACACTGATCTGCGCCCAAGCACACCATCGAAAAAGGTGGGCCATGATTCCCTCGACCAAGGACAGCTACAGAAAGCTAAGGACAGGGGGGTCCAGACTTCACTAATAGTCTTATTTTGTATATGCCAGAGAACCAGCTTCCACTACAGTAGACATTTGAGTTTGGTCTATTTAGGTTGTCAGTTAGAGGAACGCTCTGCTGTTCTATTTAGGTTGTCAGTTAGAGGAACGCTCTGCTGTTTTAAGGACCTTTTTCCAAAAAAAAAGGCTTGTCAAAGATCATCTATATGACGGCATTCATGTTTTTAAGAAAAGAAAAAGTGGATTTTGAACTGAACTCGTGGGGCACCAGTTGCATGGTCCAACTGATTAAAAAGAGAGGACCTAAAATAGAACCTTGAAGAACACGATTAATATAACTTAAGTTGAACAAATGATTACTGACTGCATGTGAAGTAACTGCAGCAACACCTTAGTTATACACACTATATTGCCTTAAGTATTTGGCCACCCATCCAAATGATCAGAATCCGGTGTCCTAATCCCTTTGCCTGGCCACAGGTGTATAAAATCAAGCACTTAGGCATGGAGACTGCTTCTACTAAAATTTGTGAAGGAATAGGCGGCTCTCAGGAGCTCAGTGAGTTCCAGCCTGGAACTGTCTTACAGGATGCCACCCGTGAAACAGATCCAGTCGTTAAATCTCCGTGTTCCTAAATATTCAAAAGTCAACTGTCGGCTTTATAATAAGAAAATGGGAGAGTTTGGGAACAACAGCAACTCAGACACGAAGTGGTAGGCCACGTAAACTGACAGAGGGGTCAGTGGATGCTGAAGCGCATAGTCCAAAAAGTCATATATAGTCAGTTGCTACAGAGCTCCAAACTTCATGTGACCTTCCAATTAGCCCACGTACAGTACACTACCCAGGTTTCCATGGCCGAACAGCTGCATCAAAGCCATACATCACCAAGTCCAATGCAAAACGTTGGATGCAGTGGTGTAAAGCACGTCGCCACTGGACTCTAGAGCAGTGGAGACGCGTTCTCTGGAGTGGTGAATCACGCTTTTCTATCTGTCAATCTGATGGACGAGTCTGGGTTTGAACGTTGCCAGGAGAACGGTACATTTTGGACTGCATTGTGCAGAGTGTGAAATTTGGTAGAGGAGGAATTATGGTGTGGGGTTGTTTTTCAGGAATCGGGCCTTGGCTCCTTAGTTCCAGTGAAAGGAATTTTGAATGCTCAAGGATACCAAAACATTTTGGACAATTCCATGCTCCCAACCTCGTGGAAACAGTTTGGAGCAGGCGCCTTCCTCTTCCAACATGACTGTGCACCAGTGCACAAAGCAACGATGACAGAGTCTGATGTGGATGAACTTGACTGGCCTGCACAGAGTCCTGACCCGAACCCAATAGAATATCTTTAGGATGAATTAGAACGGAGACTGAGAGCCAAGCCTTCTCGACCAAAATCAGTGTGTGACCTCACCAATACACTTTTGGAAGAATGGTCGAAAATTCCTATAAACACACTCTGCAACTTTGTAGACAGCTTTTCCAGAAGAGTTGAAGCTATAATAGCTGCAAAATGTAGACCGACATCATATTGAACCCTATGGGTTAGGAAACTTCAAAACATTTCGGACTGCATTGTGCAGAGTGTGAAATTTGGTAGAGGAGGAATTATGGTGTGGGGTTGTTTTTCAGGAATCGGGCCTTGGCTCCTTAGTTCCAGTGAAAGGAATTTTGAATGCTCAAGGATACCAAAACATTTTGGACAATTCCATGTTCCCAACCTCGTGGGAAAAGTTTGGAGCAGGCGCCTTCCTCTTCCAACATGACTGTGCACCGGTGCACAAAGCAACGATGACAGAGTCTGATGTGGATGAACTTGACTGGCCTGCACAGAGTCCTGACCTGAACCCAATGGAATATCTTTGGGAGACTGAGAGCCAAGCCTTCTCGACCAACATCAGTGTGTGACCTCACCAATACGCTTTTGGAAGAATGGTCGAAAATTCCTATAAACACACTCTGCAACCTTGTGGACAGCTTTTCCAGAAGAGTTGAAGCTATAATAGCTGCAAAATGTAGACCGACATCATATTGAACCCTATGGGTTAGGAATGGGATGGCACTTCAAATTCATATGTGAGTCAAGGCAGGTGGCCAAATAATTTTGTCAATATAGTGTATGATAGAAAATAAATGCAGACTGGTTGTCATTTAATTATTACAATCACTCCTCTCGAAAGTAATTGATGACTGTCGCTACATTGCAAAAATGAAATATTCAGAACGACTCAAAATAACAGTCGACTAATACAGGAAAAATACAGTTGAAAAAAAGTGAAGGGGCTGCAGCACAAATGCTCAGTTAGAAAGAGAGGGAATCACGGAAAAAGCCACCATTGGCCGAGTGTGAGTATACAACCTTCAGCGACAAAATCAGCCGCTTTTGAAGAAGTTCTCCTCGATAACCTCAGTGAACCTCTCCTTCATTTGCTGACGGAAACTGGCGTACCACTCCAGCAACCTCCTCCTCCTGTCCACTCTCTGCTCCTGGCTCATTCCTCTCTCCCTCTCTAGAATCACGGGAAGCTCCCTCCAATCGCTGATGAAGATGAAGGGGGCTCCCGCCGCTTTCAGGAGACGCAGCGGGGAGCTGGGCCCAGCCGCGCATGTCCCAGGCGTCAGTGCGTCCTCTACGACAGGAACCGAGCCGTAAGAACAGGCCTCGTAGATGCGGTAGCATTCTGTGTTGATGCCGACGGGGCAGAGGGTGAGCTCGCTCTGGACTAGCGCGGTCTGATAGCGCTTCTGACTCTCTGCTGTCTCCTGGGGGAGCCACCTTGAGGTAAATGGGCAAAAAATAAAAAGAATGTAACTGTCCTTTGTAAAACATTCACTTCCGATTAACATTTTAAGACTATTTGAACATTTTCCAGAATGTACTTTTTGCACTGTTGGATCTTTTGGGGATTTTTCCCATACTCCTGTATGTACAGTCGCGATCAAATGTTTACATCCACTTGTAAAGAACGTAATGTCATGGCTGTCTTGAGTTTCCAATAATTCGTACAACTCTTATTTTTTTGTGATCGAGTGATTGGAGCATTGGTTGGTCACAAAAAACATTAATTAAGTTTGGTTCTTTTAGGAATTTATTATGAGTCTACTGAAAATGTGACCAAATCTGCTGGGTCAAAAGTATACATACAGCAATGTTAATATTTGGTTACATGTCCCTTGGCAAGTTTCACTGCAAAAAGAAGCTTTTGGTAGCCATCCAGAAGCTTCTGGCAAGCTTTTGGTTGAGTTTTTGACCACTCCACCTGACAAACATGTTGCTGCGTATTGTGGCGAAACAGCTCAATTTTTTGTATCATCTAACATTACATAGACAAACAAAACATTCTGGAGAAAAGTTCTGTGGTCAGATGAAATAAAAATTGAGCGGTTTGGCCACAATACCCAGCAATATGTTTGGAGAATAAAAGGTGAGGCCTCTAATCCCAGGAACACCATAACTACCGTCAAGCCTGATGGCGGTAATATACTGCTCTGGGCCTGTTTTGCTGCCAATGGAACTGGTGCTATGGGACAATGAAAAAGGAGGATTACCTCCAACTTCTTCAGGACAACCTAAAAGGTTGGGTTTTGGGCGCAATTGGGTGTTCCAACAGGACAATGACCCCAGACACACGTCAAAAAAGTGTTAAAGGATTGGCTAAATCAGGCTACAATTAAGATTTTTAGAATGGCCTTAAACGTGTGGACAATACTGAAGAAACAAGTCCATGTCAGAAAAACAACAAATTTAGCTGAACTACACCAATTTTGTCAAGAGGAGTGGTCCAAAATTCAACCAGAAGCTTGTGGATGGCTACCAAAAGCGCCTTATTGGAGTTAAACTTGCCAATAAATATTAATATTGCTGTATGTATACTTTTGACCCAGCGGATTTGGTGACATTTTCAGTAAACCCATAATAAAGTCATAAAACAACGAAACTTCATGAATTTTTTTTTTTGTGACCAACAAGTCTGTGCTCCAACTACCAAAAGTAAGAGTTGTAGAAAGTATTGGAAACTCAAGACAACCATCAAATGATGTTCTTTACAAGTGTATGTAAACTTTTGAATGCGACTGCATGTAGTGACAGGACATTGACAGTATTTTGGTCATTTTAAGAATTACCAGAACTTCTTTCATTGATTTCAATCAATGTCAATCAATGTTTATTTATATAGCCCCAGATCACAAATGTCTCAAAGGACTGCACAAATCATTACGACTACAACATCCTCGGAAGAACCCACAAAAGGGCAAGGAAAACTCACACCCAGTGGGCAGGGAGAATTCACATCCAGTGGGACGCCAGTAACAATGCTGACTATGAGAAACCTTGGAGAGGACCTCAGATGTGGGCAACCCCCCCCCCCCCTCTAGGGGACCGAAAGCAATGGATGTCGAGCGGGTCTAACATGATACTGACCACATAGCAACAGGAAGATATGCTGCTTGCCGCGCAACGTTTCAAAACAGAACATGACACAGTGACTGACAATGTTCACTCTCACTGGAATGCAGACTGATGGGATGTTGTATCTTTTTTGAGCTGCTAAATTCAGAAAAACTCTCACTCCTCAGATAAAGAAAATGTTATCTAGTAATGTTGCGATGGTCTTATGCTGTGTTCCATTTGTTGAGAAGCAAATTGAGAGCCATATACCGAGAGTATCAAAATTGGCCATGTTCTCAGGTTAGTGTTACGACCTTCTACTACACAGGTGAGAGTCATGATTGATAATTTAGCATTAACTTTTACAAACTCAAAGGGAATCCAGCAGCAGAACAAGCAGCTCAAAATCCTTAATCATCTTTATTTCACGTAGCATTTTGGTGGCGTTGAAGGAGACGAGGATTTTAAAAGATGATTTTTGTTGCTGGACCTCTTCTCTCACAGAGGCCATCTGATGATATTGAACTAAACTTGGCACCCGGTCTACCCCTTGACTTTTTTATTCAATGACCCTCAGGATCTTTTAAGAAGTCTTACCGCATCCTACCTCAACAGAAATGGCGCGCTGCAAGAGGCCTTGCTTATTATGCAGCTCCAACCGCGTTCAGAGAGTGAAAGCCTTTTTGCCTTTGCCATCAAGAGACCATGGCTGTGTGAATACCAGACAGAACATTACGTTGAATTCACATTTTTGCAAATATTCTGGCTTTAAAAGGATGTGGTCCTAAAGGGGACCTTGTATGCAGATATAACTTTTCTTACCTTTTGTTACCCGTTTTTTTTTTTGTGTTTGGGTTCTGCATAAATACAAAAATGCTAAAATCAAACCTTTAAGGCTTTGTGGGGATATTTATAAAACAATCCTGCCTTCCTTTATACTTCCTCTAAACTGTGACGTTTTTCCCAAGTGTAACATCAGCGGATATTGCCATATATCAGACGTGGGCAAATTAAAACCCGTGGGCCGCATGCGGACCGTTAACCTTTTCAATCTGGCCCGCCAGACATTCCAAAATAATTGTTTTAGATCTTTAAGATGGAAACTCGAGCTGCCATTATGATGTGCAGTGATGTTTTCAAATGACTGTAAGTCTTGAACTACACAAATTATTTCAATGGTTGGAATCTGCGCTTTTGCATGATATACTAGTTACTATGGTAATGTAAGTCACAGCAGCTCAGACGAGGCACCGAGCAGTGTGGGTGGGGAGCGTTTCCACAGAGTGTTTCCAGAGCGGACAGTGTGAATTGTGGGTGTCAGGGACAGATGTGGAAGGAGATTATTACAACAAAGTTCTAAAGCAACCCTTTTGGCTGAGAGAGCCATGAAAGCGAAATATTTCAAAATGTATTTCCGTGAGAGCCATATTATATTTTTTAACACTGAATACAACTGTGTGCATTTTTAAGTAAGACCAACATTTTTATGAACAGAATCGGTGACAAAGGACAGCCTTGGCGGAGTCCAACCCTCACTGGAAATGTGTTCGACTTACTGCCGGCAATGCGGACCAAACTCTGGCACTGATCGTACAGGGAACGGACCGCCAAGGCTGTCCTTTGTCACCGATTCTGTTCATAACTTTTATGGACAGAATTTCTAGGCGCAGTCAAGGCGTTGAGGGGTTCCGGTTTGGTGACCGCAGGATTAGGTCTCTGCTTTTTGCAGATGATGTGGTCCTGATGGCTTCATCTGACCGGGATCTTCAGCTCTCGCTGGATCGGTTCGCAGCCGAGTGTGAAGCGACCGGAATGAGAATCAACACCTCCAAGTCCGAGTCCATGGTTCTCGCCCGGAAAAGGGTGGAATGCCATCTCCGGGTTGGGGAGGAGACCCTGCCCCAAGTGGAGGAGTTCAAGTACCTAGGAGTCTTGTTCACGAGTGAGGGAAGAATGGATCGTGAGATCGACAGGCGGATCGGTGCGGCGTCTTCAGTAATGCAGACGTTGTACCGATCCGTTGTGGTGAAGAAGGAGCTGAGCCGGAAGGCAAAGCTCTCAATTTACCAGTCGATCTACGTTCCCATCCTCACCTATGGTCATGAGCTTTGGGTCATGACCGAAAGGATAAGATCACGGGTACAAGCGGCCGAAATGAGTTTCCTCCGCCGTGTGGCGGGGCTCTCCCTTAGAGATAGGGTGAGAAGCTCTGCTATCCGGGAGGAACTCAAAGTAAAGCCGCTGCTCCTTCACATCGAGAGGAGCCAGATGAGGTGGTTCGGGCATCTGGTCAGGATGCCACCCGAACGCCTCCCTAGGGAGGTGTTTAGGGCACGTCCAACCGGTAGGAGGCCACGGGGAAGACCCAGGACACGTTGGGAAGACTATGTCTCCCGGCTGGCCTGGGAACGCCTCGGGATCCCCCGGGAAGAGCTAGACGAAGTGGCTGGGGAGAGGGAAGTCAGGGTTTCCCTGCTTAGGCTGTTGCCCCCGCGACCCGACCTCGGATAAGCGGAAGATGATGGATGGATGGATGGACCAACATTTTTAGAGTATAATAAGTCTCTTATTCTTTTTAATAATATTGTTATTCTAAAAGTTAACTAATAATAAATAAAATACTTTTTACTATTAATGCGACATCTTGAACAGGTGCGATAAAAAACGGATGGTTGGATTAAAATGCATGAGAATGTTTTATAATTTGAACGCTATTTTTAGGAGTATTATTAATTACTTATCATGTTAAGCAATGTCAGCTACGATTTATCTGAGAACCAGATGCAGTCATCAAAAGAGCCGCATCTGGCTCTAGAGCCGTAGGTTCCCCACCCCTGTTCTAAAGCTTAGTGATGTATCAGATTTTAGGTGGGTTTTTTACCCTTCACGTTCATATTCGGCTGTTTGTTGCATTTTCTGTTGCGTTTCGCTTTATTGTCAAATATGTTGATCGGTGGCAGGGGGGTTAGTGCGTCTGCCTCACAATACGAAGGTCCTGCAGTCCTGGGTTCAAATCCAGGCTCGGGATCTTTCTGTGTGGAGTTTGCATGTTCTCCCCGTGAATGCGTGGGTTCCCTCCGGGTACTCCGGCTTCCTCCCACCTCCAAACACATGCACCTGGGGATAGGTTGATTGGCAACACTAAATTGGCCCTAGTGTGTGAATGTGAGTGTGAATGTTGTCTGTCTATCTGTGTTGGCCCTGCAATGAGGTGGCGACTTGTCCAGGGTGTACCCCGCCTTCCGCCCGATTGTAGCTGAGATAGGCGCCAGCGCCCCCCGCGACCCCGAAAGGGAATAAGCGGTAGAAAATGGATGGATGGATTTTACGGTAATGTGTTAATAATTTCACACATAAGTCGCTCCGGAGCAAAAGTCTATGAAAAAAACTGCGATTTATAATCCGAAAAATACGGTACCTGCACCCCAACACATTTTTTCTCTAAATTTTGCCCCCCCACCCCCGAGTCAAAATGATTGCCCAGGCCTCCCATATACGGTAAGGATTTACAGCACCCAAAGAGCTTTGCTCAAATCCGCTATTGTAGTGAATAAATTCCTTCTTTTTCTCTAGCCTCTTGTTGTGAGGCAGACTGGCTCGTACATGCATATGTATCTTATGCTGTTACCATTTCGGATAAAAAGTAGCATACTCTTCGGACTTATATCTGTCAGTATACTCAATATGAATGCACTAAAAACTACAACTGGGCTGACGGGGAGAAGATACAGTTAAAGTGCCATCCATCCATTTTCTACCGCTTATTCCCTTTTGGGATCACGGGGGGCGCTGGCGCCTATCTCAGCTACAATCGGGCGGAAGGCGGGGTACACCCTGGACAAGTCTCCACCTCATCACAGGGCCAACACAGATAGACAGACAACATTCACACTCACATTCACACACTAGGGCCAATTTAGTGTTGCCAATCAACCTATCCCCAGGTGCATGTCTTTGGAAGTGGGAGGAAGCCGGAGTACCCGGAGGGAACCCACGCATTCACGGGGAGAACATGCAAACTCCACACAGAAAGATCCCGAGCCTGTATTTGAACCCAGGACTGCAGGACCTTCGTATTGTGAGGCAGACGCACTAACCCCTCTGCCACCGTGAAGCCCCAGTCAAAGTGGAGGCACGTAAATAAAACAAAACAGCGCATACTGAAGAGACGCTCAGAAAACGGCTTGAAGATGGTCTGTAAAACATAATCTATGCAAGATTTTGGGCCAAAAAAACACCATTACATGTTATGTAGATCACATGGAAGTGTTTTAAACAAAGAGAAAAATCATAATGTAACCCCATATATACTTTTGAATGTTTCTTTGAGAAAAATTGCTTACCCATTTTTTTGGTCTCTCTCCCATTTCTTCTTTTTGCATTTTGAAGCTCTACTCTGAACCTTCTATCGATCCAACAGAGCAAGCATTAATTTTGATAAGGAGTGTTTTTAAAGGGGACCTCTAATGATTAGAATCAGAGGCATGCTAAATGTCATCCCCTGAAATAACGTATGACTCATAACTCTCAATGTAAAGATTAAAAGCACCTTGTCAGACGACAAAAGGACATTTTGACTTACTTCTCCCTGGCAAATGTAATGCAATCTTTCTCAAGGTCAGATTGTTTTAGAATCTGCATGAGTGTTTCTCTGGAGGAATTCTTGTAAACAGTTCCAAGGAAATTGCAGAGGTATGGTCTGTTGGAGGTGATCATCTCAGTGCTGGGTCTAACCATGGAAAACTGCCTGTACCTGCACAATATAAAATATGGTATCGTGCAAGATTATAAAGAGTGGAGTGGATTTAAATACAAATAATACACAAGTATTGCCCATTGTGAGCATACAGTCTGCAGCAAAGCAAACCCACTGAAGCACGTATATGATTATTAATTATCATCTATTTACAGAAGAGAAAGTATAACTTACGTGGAAACACCAAGGGGCCACTGGAAGACATCTCTGTCGTTGACCCAAGGGCTATCATACACGATAAAGAGAAGATCCACAAAGCCACCATTTCTCTTTAAGTATGGGCCAATCCACTCATTGTTGCAATGCTCGTTTCCTAGCAGGACCACAGCCACGTGGGACACTGTGTGGGAATGAACTAGAGTTTGGACGTGCTCCAGCCAGCGTGTAGAGTATGCTACTTTCTGCTGTTCACGACCATTCAAGACAACAACCAGACTGTTCATGTCCAAAGGGACATGACCCTGAACGACAGCCGGACCTGTATAGAAACTGAAGCAAAGGAGGAAATTAATCAACATTGTGGTTATGTCTCAGCTTTGAAGCTGTGTTGTGTGTTAATAATAGGCATGGTAGACTTCAAAAAAGTGTGTCTGCCTCTTTACCTGAAATCAATTTTTCCTGATTGGAGTTCACCTTCTCTCCATTGTGCTACCTTGTCAGTAGGGTTGAGGGGACCCTCTAAAATGTGTTCCCAAAGGTAAAGCCCTGGAAATGAAAAATAGTAACCACATAATTTCATATCAGCATTAAGTAACATTGTGCTCTGGTATTAAAAACAAATCGTACCACCTAAAAATATGGAAGAAAAATTAGATTATTGTTTTCAAGTGGTAAAAAACTCATTTGTTTATGTATTAACATATCAGAAACTTACTCACGGTTTCATATCTGTGTAAAGAAACTGCAAACCAAGTAAACCAAGCAAACCAGCTAACAGAACCATACCACCAGTGGCAGCAGGTACAGTTGCTGTTTATATTTGTAAGCTTCAGTGTATAAAACTGAAAACATGCCACCCAGGAAGAACATTACACCAGACGAAGTGGAGGAACATAAAAAAAAAGTCTTGAACTTTTTATCAGAAGAAGCATATTTTTTCAAAGTTAACAATAGGAAATCCGCCTTCAATAAAATTAATTGTGTACCACAAGGATGGGTCCTTGGACCTATAGTGTTTCTTATGTATCTCAATAATATTACTATGGTTTCCAAACTGTTTAAGTGTATTTAATAACAGATGACACAACCCTATTTCATTCAGCACAAAATATTAAATATGTGTTAAAGGTAGATGAAAACAAATAAATCAACATTTGACAAACAAACAATTAAACAAGGCGACATGGTAAAGAATCTGGGTATTATCTTTGACCCAACTCTCTCCTTTGAGTCACACATTAAAAGCGTTACTAAAACGGCCTTCTTTCATCTCCGTAATATCGCTAAAATTCGCTCCATTTTGTCCACTAAATACGCCGAGATCATTATCCATGCGTTTGTTACGTCTCGCCTCGACTACTGTAACGTATTATTTTCGGGTCTCCCCATGTCTAGCATTAAAAGATTACAGTTGGTACAAAATGCGGCTGCTAGACTTTTGACAAGAACAAGAAAGTTTGATCACATTACGCCTGTACTGGCTCACCTGCACTGGCTTCCTGTGCACTTAAGATGTGACTTTAAGGTTTTACTACTTACGTATAAAATACTACACGGTCTAGCTCCATCCTATCTTGCCGATTGTATTGTACCATATGTCCCGGCAAGAAATCTGCGTTCAAAGGACTCCGGCTTATTAGTGATTCCCAAAGCCCAAAAAAAGTCTGTGGGCTATAGAGCGTTTTCATTTCGGGCTCCAGTACTCTGGAATGCCCTCCCGGTAACAGTTCAAGATGCCACCTCAGTAGAAGCATTTAAGTCTCACCTTAAAACTCATTTGTATACTCTAGCCTTTAAATAGACTCCCTTTTTAGACCAGTTGATCTGCCGTTTGTTTTCTTTTTCTCCTATGTCCCACTCTCCCTTGTGGAGGGGGTCCGGTCCAATCCGGTGGCCATGTACTGCTCGCCTGTGTATCGGCTGGGGACATCTCTGCGCTGCTGATCCGCCTCCGCTTGGGATGTTTTCCTGTTGGCTCCGCTGTGAACGGGACTCTCGCTGCTGTGTTCGATCCGCTTTGGACTGGACTCTTGCGACTGTGTTGGATCCATTATGGATTGAACTTTCACAGTATCATGTTAGACCCGCTCGACATCCATTGCTTTCCTCCTCTCCAAGGTTCTCGTAGTCATCATTGTCACCGACGACCCACTGGGTGTGAGTTTTCCTTGCCCTTATGGGCCTACCGAGGATGTCGTAGTGGTTTGTGCAGCCCTTTGAGACACTAGTGATTTAGGGCTATATAAGTAAACATTGATTGATTGATATTAACATATGGTTTGATAGGTTATCCTTCAAATGCTGGTAAAAATAAAAAATTTTTGTAGTAAGAAAAGTGGATGTGTCGTAGGTTGTAGGAGTTCAGATTCAAAGATCAAAAGAGATGAAGTTTTTGGGTGTTATGATTGACAAAGATTTGTCATGGAAATAACATGTAAATTATAGAGAGGTTAAAATACCTAAAACTATTGCTATTTTACCCAGGATGAAGAAAATGGCAAATAAAAAAGCATTGTATATTTTGTATGATTCATTGATTGTTCCATATTTTACATATTGTAAATCATACATAAATGCAATATTCCTATTACAGAATCAATATTGTTGTCCGGGTGGAAATCGGGAGAAATTCGGGAGAATGGTTGTCTCGGGAGATTTTCAGGAAGGGCAATGAAATTTGGGAGGCTCCCTGGGAAAATCGGGAGTGTTGGCAAGTATGTGGTGGAATGCCTCAGGATTTTTTTCAATTAATAAAATGTGCCTTGGCTCAGAAAAGGTTCAAAAACACTGCGCTAAGGTTTATCTGAGAGCCAGATGCAGTCATCAAACGAGCCACATCCGGCTCTAAAGCAGTGACGTGCAGTCAGGGGAGGCAGGTGAAAGAAAAAAATATAAAAAGAAAAAAAAAAATTATTAAATTGTTATTTGTATCCAGTGATTATACTTTATAAAGTTATTTTCCATTTAACTTCACCAGTTTTAGATTATTTTTTATTCAAAATCGCTGAATTTTCACCTTTGCCGTTCAAATACTGAGAAGAGACTTGCGGTGAGTCAGCAGCCAGTTGAGCCTCCCCATGGATTGCGCAATGACTCGGCTAACTGCTGGCTGCTGTTCAGTGAGACCGTATTGCTATATGAATTATATTATACATTTCCATAGTTTAGTTAGCTGAGGTATATAATGTACAGTGTATTTTGTCAACAACTGTATGCGTGTAACGTATTTCTTGTGCTGGGCAATCATAAAACGGCTGCGAAGACGCACTGTGTGAGGCACCTGTTCTCCCGCCTCCTGGTGGTAGAGGGCGCTAGTGATCCCAGGGATCATTCTTGCGAATACTAGGCTGCAGAAGAAGTGACAACAAGCTCCAGTGAGCAAGTCAAGTGCAGCGGCAGCGATCGTTTATTTTTTCCTCTTTTATCATGGATGATTACATATCTAAAACAAAACAGTTTTCTAAACTGTTTTATCAAACCAATCGAGGCAGCAGGTAATAATTAAAAGAAGACCAACGCCGGAGCTAAAAGGTTTGCTTCAGACAGTGATCGCCATCAAGACAGAGAGACTTTTAAAACCGTAGAAAGATAAGGAAGACTTCTATAAATAAGTTATCGATGCTTTTGTTCAGAGGGTACGGCGCATAGACTTCATTCATAATAACATTTTTTTTCTAATTAAATGTGCCTTTTTGTGTGCTACAGCTTGTATGTGTAAAGAATGCTGGTATGAGCTTTTAAACATAACGTGAATAATGGTGAATAAGATATTCTTTAGGGTTCATATGTTTATAAATCTGACTGTGCACGTCAGTGCCTCACCAGCCATGAACCTCACCGCACGTCACTGCTCTAGAGCCATAGGTTCCATACCCCTGCTATAATTAGTATATGTCAGGGGTCGGCAACCCGCGGCTCCGGAACTGCATGCGGCTCTTTGGTCACTCTCATGTGGCTCAGCTGCATAATAAACGACCCCCCCAGATTATTTCGGGAAGTTTTCGGGGGCCAACATTGTCCGGTCTTCACCCGGTCTACAATATTGAGTGCGTGCCGCGATGGCAATGCTTTTAACTTACTCTTTAACATGTCGTCGCGCCCGCTTATACACAATTTTATCTGCGTGTCGGCCTGTCGCATGCTATACGCAGCTCTTGTCAACTCACCCATTCACCTGCAAGGCATACTTGTTCAGCAGCCATATAGGTTACACTGTGGGTTGTAATATAAACAACTTTAACACTCTTACTAATATGCGCCACACTGTGAACCCACACCAAACAAGAACGACAAACACATTTCGGGAGAACACCTGCACTGTAAGACAACATAAACACAACAGTACAAATACCCAGAATCCCATGCGTCCCTGACTCACCCTGGCTATTATACACACCCGCTAGCACCAAACCCGCCCACCTCAACCGACGCATGGAGGGAGGGGGCTGGTGCTATCGAGTGTGTATAATGTAGCCAAGAAGAGTCAGGGATGGATGGGATTCTGGGTATTTGTACTGTTGTGTTTATGTTGTCTTACAGTGCGGATGTTAACCCGAAATGTGTTTGTCATTGTTGTATGGTGTGGGTTCACAGTGTGGTGCATATTAGTAAGAGTGTTAAAGTATTTTATATTACAACCCTCAGTGTAACCTGTACGGCTGTTGAATAACTATGTCTTGCGGCGGTGTGCGTGCAGGAGCCACTTATGTGTTACTAAGCTGATGAGCTGTTTGTGCATGTTGCAGAGGGCGTTAAAGACAGCCCTTCCATACCACTCCTTTATTATTGTTGTTTGGATGAATATCATCAGATAGTTGTGAGAATAGATAATTTGAGAATTCGGGAACCTCTGGAAAATATGGGAGGGTTGGCAAGTGTAATGATTTATTTATATATGGTTGATTTATATAGGCTAGTAAGGTATCTTACTAGATTATATAAATCAACCATTTATAAATACACGTCAGTAAGCTTTATGAACCTCCTCGAAATAAGTGTAATGCTGTCAAGCGGCATTCATGTGAAACTCGCGGGCTGCACTAACATTACATTTTCTCATTAAGGCGTGCCTGAGACCCCTGGTTTATACATAGCACAAAGCAAAAAACAAAACAAAACTCTATGCAATGTTATTCCATTTTAAATTTCAAAAGAGTTTTGCGGCTCCCATTGTTTTCTTTATTTTGTGAAACGGGTCAAAATGGCTCTTTGAGCGGTAAAGGTTGCCGACCCCTGGAATATGTGAAACGGTATTTGTAACTGAGTGGTAAAGAAAATCAATTGATGAATATTACAAAAATATCTAATTGATTGATGCTAAAAAAAAAATGCTTACCTATGGCCGCTTTACCCCAGATTTGGACTTTAAATCTTCTGGGTTTGTTCTTTTCGATTCGTACCATATGCTGTTTGAAGGCCTCTCTCTTTTTATTCAGGTCGGAGTTGTACTCCACCTGTTCATCCTCCCACGGATTCCACTCATCCGCTAAAAATGGAGCAGCTCCGCCATCCCGAGCCCGTCCTGCAAACACAACACAACATTTAATAGCATTTACTATTAAATAATCCATTATTTAATCGGCTAAATGAGGGTACACTGCGATTAAGTGGCGACTTGTCCAGGGTGTACCCCGCCTTCCGCCCGATTGTAGCTAAGATAGGCACCAGCGCCCCCCGCGACCCCAAAGGGTATAAGCGGTAGAAAATGGATGGAAATGAGTGTACACGGAGCCCTGCGATGAGGTGGCGACTTGTCCAGGGTGGACCCCGCCTTCCGCCCAATTGTTGCTAAAATAGGCACCAGCGTCCCCCGCGATCCCAAAAGGTAATAAGCGGTAGAAATGGATGGAAATGAGTGTACACGGAGCGGGGTTATTGTATTGTTGTGAACATACCCGAGGGTCCTGCCTCTTTTTTCACTACCCTGTGAACGCGGGAGATGACTTTGGTGCTAAAGAAGACATTGTACGCGGCGTAGAGTGAAAACGCCACGTACGCAAAGATTATGAAAAGGAACAATTTTCTTTTTGGAATTTTCATTTTTCCCCTTTTCCTTTCCGTCGTGTTCCACCATTATGCATCCCGTTTTCCATTTTTTTTTTTTTTGGTTGAAAGGACCCTTGTTTACATCACGAGGATACGCGAAAATAGGTGACCAGAGGATGCGCCTGTCCAAATATACCTGATTATTCATATTTTCCATACTAATTGTATTTATAGCAAACAAATACGGAACGTCTAACAAATGTATATTCGTGGTGGTTTTACCTTAACAATAGGGAGATAAAATAAAGGCAAATCGCCTCGTCTCCTTAGCGCAGGGGTGTCCAAACTTTTTCCATTGAGGGCCACACACGGAAAAATTCAAACATGCGGGGGCCGTTTTGATATTTTTCAATTTCAAACCATTACAAAATATATGGATTCTTTTTTTTTTTTACCTTCAGGACTCCCAGGGACCATCGGATAGGATAGGATAGGATAATTATTGTCATTGCACAATTAAGTACAACAAAACTTTGTTTTCAGCACAAACCTGTTCAAGATTAGACAAACAAACAGTGTACAGAAGGGGTAGGGAACCTATGGCTCTAGAGCCAGATGTGGCTCTTTTGATGACTCTATCTGGCTCTCAGATAAATCTTATCTGACATTGCTTAACACGATAAGTAATGAATAAGGCCGCTGGTAATCACAATTTTAAAAATAACGTTCAAAATCTAAAACATTGTCATGCATTTTAATCCATCCATCCGTTTTCTACCGCACCTGTTCAAGAAATTCAAGATTCAAGATTGTTTATCGTCATATGCACAGTTAAACAGACAGTTTGCCGTACAATGAAAATCTTACTTTGTTTTTACAATGTTACAATGTTTCTAAAAAGAATTAGGGACTTATTATACTCTAAAAATTATGGCTTTACTTGAAGAATGCCGCTAAAATTCGCTCCATTCTGTCCACTAAAGACGCTGATATCATTATCCATGCGTTTGTTACGTCTCGTCTCGACTACTGTAACGTATTATTTTCGGGTCTCCCCATGTCTAGCATTAAAAGATTACAGTTGATACAAAATGCGGCTGCTAGACTTTTGACAAGAACAAGAAAGTTCGATCACATTACGCCTGTACTGGCTCACCTGCACTGGCTTCCTGTGCACTTAAGATGTGACTTTAAGGTTTTACTACTTACCTATAAAATACTACACGGTCTAGCTCCATCCTATCTTGCCGATTGTATTGTACCATATGTCCCGGCAAGAAATCTGCGTTCAAAGGACTCCGGCTTATTAGTGATTCCCAAAGCCCAAAAAAAGTCTGCGGGCTGTAGAGCTTTTTCATTTCGGGCTCCAGTACTCTGGAATGCCCTCCCGGTAACAGTTCGAGATGCCACCTCAGTAGAAGCATTTAAGTCTCACCTTAAAACTCATTTGTATACTCTAGCCTTTAAATAGACTCCCTTTTTAGACCAGTTGATCTGCCGTTTCTTTTCTTTTTCTTCTATGTCCCACTCTCCCTTGTGGAGGGGGTCCGGTCCGATCCGGTGGCCATGTACTGCTCGCCTGTGTATCGGCTGGGGACATCTCTGCGCTGCTGATCCGCCTCCGCTTGGGATGGTTTCCTGCTGGCTCCGCTGTGAACGGGACTCTCGCTGCTGTGTTGGATCCGCTTTGGACTGGACTCTCGCGACTGTGTTGGATCCATTATGGATTGAACTTTCACAGTATCATGTTAGACCCGCTCGACATCCATTGCTTTCCTCCTCTCCAAGGTTCTCATAGTCATCATTGTCACCGACGTCCCACTGGGTGTGAGTTTTCCTTGCCCTTATGTCGTAGTGATTTGTGCAGCCCTTTGAGACACTAGTGATTTAGGGCTATATAAGTAACATTGATTGATTGATTGATTGATTTAGTTGTATTCAGCGTTAAAAAATATGATATGGCTCTCACGGAAATACATTTTAAAATATTTGGCTTTCATGGCTCTCTCAGCCAAAAAGGTTCCCGACCCCTGGTGTACAGGGTTACAGAACAAAAATGCTGATGGGTCGCCATAAGGCGCTCCGTAAAAGATGGGATAAAGGTAAACGCTGGGGAATCAATCAATCAATGTTTATTTATATAGTCCCAAATCACAAATGTCTCAAAGGACTGCACAAATCATTACGACTACAACATCCTCGGAAGAACCCACAAAAGGGCAAGGAAAACTCACACCCAGTGGGCAGGGAGAATTCACATCCAGTGGAAGGATGAGTAAAAAAATACAATCTAGACTGGGCTCATAAGGGGGCCCAGTCTGGAGTGGCAAAAAAACCTCCATAGCAAAGCACATATACATATTACAACATACATCTCGATATATCTAGCAACAGAGGGAAGGTAGTTCAAGGTCATGGTGGTAAGCCACAGCTCTCAGGCGCTGACCATCCATTCATCACCCCTATGGGATTTGCGTCGAGGGCGTTGGGTTGGGGGGTGGGGGGGGTGTATGTGTGGCGTATATATTTTTTTGTGAATGTGTGTGTGTAAGCCCTCAGTGTGTCTCTGTTCCGCTGTCTTATGCAGTCGCTAGTCCAAAGTCAACAACAACAGGTGTGTGTCCATGAGAGACAAGAAGGGAGTTTGTTGTGTCTTCGCTGCAGTGTCCTTCGGGAGAGTCTCGAAGCCAGGGAAACAATCCAAGTTAGAATGATCTGTATGCGAGTGAAAATAAAATTTGCTTTTCACTCTAAATTGTCTATGACTGGTCCTCAAAAACTGCGGGGTAGACAGTCCGATGTAATCCACAGTTCTTCCGTATCCTCCAATCATTTGTGGCAGCTTCGGGGTACTTTGAAGACTGCCAGCAACTTCTAATTTGTCGACAAACCAGAGCAACGCTTACTCAAAACAGCAGATGTCCTGTTGTCATAATTCCGAATAGGTGGATATCTTCACGTCCTCGACAGAAAAGGGTCGCCAGGCACGCGGCACTCCTTCTTCTCCCCAAGAGTCCGTCGTGTGTCCAGCAACAACCGCTTCGTCACGACAAGCAGGTTCCCCCCAAACCCAAGATCTTGTCAATTTTGTTGAGGCCAGTTAAATAGCTCCAATGTTTGTATTTGGAGAGCAGTGCAAAAAGAGGCAACAAGAAATTTAAGACAAGACAAAACAAAGAAGCAAGCAGGAGAGAAAAAAGAGGGTCTCCGTCATTAACATGTTAAAAATAAGTGAAATTATTATTTTCATTTTTTATGTAACGCTTACAATAAATCTATATATCAAATTCCGGTTGATATAAAGTTAAAAAAAAAAAAAAGGTTTTATGCCTTTTCAGTCAAAGACGACTTTTTTTTTAATAGTAAAACTGAAATATGCAGTATTTCCCCCATTTCCCAAAACATTCAGAGAGCAATGATCTGAAGTAATTGGAGCCCTAAAAAGATCAATAATGCAGGACACCATTGATTTAAATGTATTATTATTTCTGAGTAATCACAGTGAAAAAATAAATAAAATCCCACTAAATATCTTGGGATCCAAAAGGTCCCCCACTCATAAAGAGATGCATTTTTATTATTATTTGTTTTACTTTCAACACTTAAGTTACGAGATGAACTTCAGATATATCTGTCGATTTTACGTTTGAACTATTATTTTCTTGGTTTTATGCTCTTTTGTCAAAGAAAACAGTTTTTATATTGCAACCACACAGTATATGCACATAATATTTTCCACATAAAACAGAAATATTTGAAGTAATTGGAGCCTTAAATAGGTCAATAATTCATTGTTTAAAAAAAACATTTTTAAACTTTTTTTTTTTTTTGCATTGCCAATAAGAGCAAAATAAAGAAAAAACAAAAGAAAATCAAACAGCCTGCATGGCAGCTTTGTGTCCAAACTAAAATAATACTTTTTAGTTATAATAGAAGAGAAAGTCCAACACAAATGCAAATAGACGGAATATAATTTTTTCAGGTGTACTGGAGAGGAGGCTACGTCGGATAGTCGAACCTCGGATTCAGGAGGAACAGTGTGGTTTTCGTCCTGGTCGTGGAACTGTGGACCAGCTCTATACTCTCGGCAGGGTTGTTGAGGGTGCATGGGAGTTTGCCCAACCAGTCTACATGTGCTTTGTGGACTTGGAGAAGGCATTCGACCGTGTCCCTCGGGAAGTCCTGTGGGGAGTGCTCAGAGAGTATGGGGTATCGGACTGTCTTATTGTGGCGGTCCGCTCCCTGTACGATCAGTGCCAGAGCTTGGTCCGCATTACCGGCGGTAAGTCGAACACATTTCCAGTGAGGGTTGGACTCCGCCAAGGCTGTCCTTTGTCACCGATTCTGTTCATAACTTTTATGGACAGAATTTCTAGGCGCAGTCAAGGCGTTGAGGGGTTCCGGTTTGGTAACCGCAGGATTAGGTCTCTGCTTTTTGCAGATGATGTGGTCCTGATGGCTTCATCTGACCGGGATCTTCAGCTCTCGCTGGATCGGTTCGCAGCCGAGTGTGAAGCGACCGGAATGATAATCAGCACCTCCAAGTCCGAGTCCATGGTTCTCGGCCCGGAAAAGGGTGGAATGCCATCTCCGGGTTGGGGAGGAGACCCTGCCCCAAGTGGAGGAGTTCAAGTACCTAGGAGTCTTGTTCACGAGTGAGGGAAGAGTGGATCGTGAGATCGACAGGCGGATCGGTGCGGCGTCTTCAGTAATGCGGACGTTGTACCGATCCGTTGTGGTGAAGAAGGAGCTGAGCCGGAAGGCAAAGCTCTCAATTTACCGGTCGATCTACGTTCCCATCCTCACCTATGGTCATGAGCTTTGGGTCATGACCGAAAGGATAAGATCACGGGTACAAGCGGCCGAAATGAGTTTCCTCCGCCGTGTGGCGGGGCTCTCCCTTAGAGATAGGGTGAGAAGCTCTACCAACCGGTATAGCTCCGGGAGGAACTCAAAGTAAAGCCGCTGCTGCTCCACGTCGAGAGGAGCCAGATGAGGTGGTTCGGGCATCTGGTCAGGATGCCACCCGAACGCCTCCCTAGGGAGGTGTTTACGGCACGTCCAACCGGTAGGAGGCCACGGGGAAGACCCAGGACACGTTGGGAAGACTATGTCTCCCGGCTGGCCTGGGAACGCCTCGGGATTCCCCGGGAAGAGCTAGACGAAGTGGCCCGGGAGAGGGAAGTCTGGGTTTCCCTGCTTAGGCTGTTGCCCACGCGACCCGACCTCGAGTAAGCGGAAGATGATGGATGGATGATGGATGGAATAGAAATTGAAAGAGTAAATGAAACCAAATTTTTAGGTATAATGATTGGTGATAAATTAAACTGGAAATCTCATGTAAAAAATATACAACATAAAATAGCAAGAAACACGTCAATAATGAATAAAGCCAAATATGTTCTAGACCAAAAATCACTTCATATTCTCTACTGCTCACTAGTGTTACCATTTCTGAGTTACTGTGTAGAAATATGGGGAAATAATTACAAAAGTACACTTCATTCACTAACAGTGTTACAAAAAAGATCAGTTAGAATAACACATAATGTTGAATATAGAGAACATACAAACCCTTCATTTATTGAATCAAAGATACTGAAATTCCACGACATAGTGAAATTGCAAACAGCTAAAATTATACACAAAGCAAACTATAACCTGCTACCCAAGAATATACAACAATTCTCCTCAACAAAAGAGGAGAAATATAATCTTAGAGAAAAATGTCATTTAAAACATTTGTACGCACGTACAATACTTAAGACCTTCAGTATATCTGTATGTGGAATTAAATCATGGGTGTCAAACTCTGTGGAATTTCATTTGGCCCTTGAGGCAATATCAAATTAACATTAGAGCTGTGCGGCAGTGCCGCTGTAACACCGCATTCACCGCTTATACTCATACTTGCCAACCCTCCTGATTTTCCCGAGAGACTCCCGAAGTTCAGTGCCCCTCCCGAAAATCTCCCGGGGTAACCATTCTCCCGAATTTCTCCCCGGACAACAATATTGGGGTCATGCCTTAAAGGCAGTGCCTTTAGCGTTCTCCACAACCTGTCGTTACGTCCGCTTTTCCTCTATTCATACAGCCTGCCGGCCATGTCACATAGCATATGCGGTTTGTACACACACACACAAGTGAATGCAAGGCATATTTGATCAACAGCCATACAGGTCACACTGAGGGTGGCCGTATAAACAACTTTAACATTGTTACAAATATGCGCCACACTGTGAAGCCACACCAAACAAGAATGACAGACCCATTTTGGGGGAACAACCGCACCTAAACACAACATTGTCACGCCCGTAGATTATGTTTTGTTTTCTCTCATGTTTGATCACGATGGTGTACGGCCATACTACCCTGATCATACCCAATCTCGTTAGTTCACGAAGCTAAGCAGTGTCTGGCCTGGTTAGTACTTGGATGGGAGACTGCCTAGGAAAACCACGTGCTGTTTGACCTTTGGGCTCTTTAAGTTCCTTTTTTTCACTCCCTTGTTTTGTTTCCATGGCTACCCATTGGTTTCACCTGTTGCTCATTTGGACACACGCACCTGTGTAGTCATGTCCCTGTTACTTAAGCGTGTCTTTTTTCTGTTGGTCGGCCTGGCGTCATTGTGATCTTGTCTTGCGCTGTGCTGACTTTATTCCTGCCTTGCCATAGTTTCCTGATTTATGCCATGCCAAGTAAGTTTTGTTTGATTCATGCTCATAGTCTGTTTATGCGTTAATTTTGTTCCTTAGCCCAAGTTGTGCCTCCACTGTGAGCGTTTTTTTGTTTGTAACTTTTTGTAGTTAAAATTGAATCATGTTTTTACCAGAACGCCATGTCCTGAGTAGTCCGTCTGCCTTCCTGGGAGAACGACCCCGCAGTAATCTGTGACCCCCCCCATCCTGACAAACATGAACACAACAGAACAAATACCCAGAACCCCTTGCAGCACTAACTCTTCCAGGACGCTACTATAAAAACCCCCGCTACCACCCGACCAGGACCACCTCATGGTTATTTTATTTTCAAATGTATTAGCTTGTGGAAGGAGTCAATGTTGATATTTACCTCAGAAGACTGCAAATAGAAAAGAGGCATTACATTTTTTATTTAAATTTTATTTCTGTGATGTTTTTTCGTTTGTTTTTTGAAAGTTGATTTTGCACTATTAAGTTATATAAGTGTTGTTAAAGCAAATCAGTGTAGCAAACTGAGCAATAATTAGCGTTTTATTCGTGCATTTTCTCTTACTACTTCAAGGCTTGAATGATTGATGAATTATTGTTATTTTACTTTCAAGTTTATCATTGGCCTGTGGAAAAAAGTTAACTTTGATATGTACCTTCAGAAAGCTGCAAAAAGAAAAGAGGAATTGATTTTTTATTTAAATTTTATTTGATATGCCATTGATATTTTTTAATTATTGTTATTATTATTTGAAACTGGATTTTGCATGTCACTATAAAGTTATATAAGCCTTGCTTGTTCAATATTCAATGCAAAACTTGTTTGGGTCCCTATTAAAAGGTTAATTTGTTCAACTTTGGCCCGCGGCTTTGTTCAGTTTTAAATTTTGGCCCACTCTGTATTTGAGTTTGACACCCCTGAATTAAAATATGGAATGGATTAAGCGAAGCAATCAAACAATGTACTAATATCATCCACTTCAAGAAACTCTTCAAACTGGAAGTGTTTAGAACAGGGGTGCCCACACTTTTTCTACAGGCGAGCTACTTTTCAATTGACCAACTCGAGGGGATCTACCTCATTTATATATATCATTTATATTTATCTATATATGAAAGAGACATTTTTGTAAACAAGTTAAATGTGTTTAATGATAATACAAGCATGTGTAACACATATAGATGTCTTTCTTTCACCAAGACAAGAATATAAGTTGGTGTATTACCTGATTCTGATTACTTGCATTGATTGGAATCAGACAGTAATGATGATAACGCCCACATTTTCAAATGGAGGAGAAAAAAAGTTGTCCTTTCTGTACAATACCACATGAAAGTGGTTGGTTTTTGGCATCTAATTCATCCAGCTTCCATACACTTTACAAGAAAAACAATGGCGGCAAATTCCGTAGCTTGCTTGATTGACATTCACGGCACCCGAGGGTCTTGTGAGATGACGCTGGCTGCTGCCAGTTCATTATTATGAAAAAATGACAGAGAGGAAGGCGAGAAACACTTTTTATTTCAACAGACTTTCGCGCCGTCCCTTCCGTCAAAACTCTAAAGGCCGACTGCACATTTCCTATCTTCACAATAAAAGCCCTGCTTCATGCTGCCTGCGCTAACAAAATAAGAGTCTCGGAAAGCTGGCGTGCACATCACTTGTGCACGCCAGCTTTCTGAGGGATCGCTTGTGCACGCCAGTTTTCCGAGACTCTGTATTTAGTTAGCGCAGGCAGCATGAAGCAGGGCTTTTATTGTGAAGATAGGAAATGTGCAGTCGGCCTTTAGAGTTTTGACGGAAGGTACGGCGCGAGAGTCTGTTGAAATAAAAAGTGTTTCTCGCCTTCCTCTCGGTCATATTTTCATAATAATGATCTTGCAGCAGCCAGCGTCATCTCACAAGACCCTCCGGTACCGTGAATGTCATTTAAGTGACGTCTTGGTGAAGATTGATGATCACTCACTTTTAGGTCTATTTTTTTTTAAAAGCCTGGCACGAGATCGACTGACACACCCCCCGCGGTCGACTGGTAGCTCGCGATCGACGTAATGGGCACCCCTGGTTTACAAAGTACAAAAAAGAAGAACCAAGATAAACATTCTGAATTTATTCACCCATTCATCCTTTCATTCTCAAAATAATCTTACTCATCTCGTCGTATGGACTTAAACTTACTTCACCAATTATTTATTTCCATCCCATCTCATCCATTTCTACCGCTTATTCCCTTTTGGGGTCGCGGGGGGCGCTGGCGCCTATCTCAGCTACAATCGGGCGGAAGGCAGGGTACACCCTGGACAAGTCGCCACCTCATCGCAGGGCCAACACAGATAGACAGACAGTATTCACACTCACATTCACACACTAGGGCCAATTTAGTGTTGCCAATCAACCTATCCCCAGGTGCATGTCTTTGGAAGTGGGAGGAAGCCGGAGTACCCGGAGGGAACCCACACATTCACGGGGAGAACATGCAAACTCCACACAGAAAGATCCCGAGCCTGGATTTGAACCCAGGACTGCAGGAACTTCGTATTGTGAGGCAGACGCACTAACCCGTCTGCCACCGTGAAGCCCAATTATTTATTTATTTATTTATTTTTATTGTAAACTTAACCTGGACCTCAACCTCAACATTGCAACTTTTCCCCGTTAGATTTCACCTCATTCTCCTTTTTTTTGTGTGTTTTTATTTTTATTTTTGCAGTAGCATTTCCAGAATGTGTGGCGGGCCACTAAACAATTAGCTGCGGGCCGCAAATGGCCCGCCGGGCACTTTGGACACCACTGCCTTAGCGGAACCTTCTACTAGCGGTGCTTGTTTCCGGCA
The DNA here is from genome assembly GCF_033978795.1 of Nerophis ophidion. Classification (NCBI taxonomy): domain Eukaryota; kingdom Metazoa; phylum Chordata; class Actinopteri; order Syngnathiformes; family Syngnathidae; genus Nerophis; species Nerophis ophidion. The sequence goes on along the minus strand of NC_084622.1, from coordinate 57,676,553 downwards.
CGCCATATTACAGCAACACACGCCACCGAAGCGTTCCTATCGCAAGGTCGTGTCCCCAACGGCGGGTTGAGGGATTCGTTTATCCAGCAAAAATGATGAATATCACCGGTCGTTTTGGGTCTTTTGTCCCAATGTTGCAATCCGTCAAACGTGTGGTGCCAACTGCAGCTAAGGACTTGCTACCGCATACAGGTAAGCAAAAGGGTCGAGCCGGATGCTAACAGGCTAATTCAACGTTAGCATCATATAAGTGTACAAGCTGCACATAGCAGGCGTTTTAAATACTGCTGTATTATAATCACTTCATTAGCGTGGTATTTTATAGTTTATCATTTTATTCAGCGTAACAAGTAAGTTTGTAATTTTTTTTATAACGCAGCATTAACCTGAAAAACAATTACATAACCACATAGCAAGTTTAAACAACTGTTGTCTCACCAGTGGAATATGTTGACGTTCTTTATTTAACCAGCAGAAAGGACAGGGTGACCTTTACAAACAAACCCCGTTTCCATATGAGTTGGGAAATTGTGTTAGGTGTAAATATAAATGGAATACTATGATTTGCAAATAATTTTCAACCCATATTCAGTTGAATATGCTACAAAGACAACATATTTGATGTTCAAACTGATAAACATTTTTTTTGTGCAAATCAGTAACTTTAGAATTTGATAAAGTCTAGTAATACTCATCAAACATTTATTTGGAAGTCACTATAGACAGCGATTTTAAATTAGACAAACAAGTCAATGGCGTTTTAAAATCGTGTTTTTATCACCTTCGTCTTTTAGTAAAGGTTAAACCGTTTTTTTATCTTTTAACCTTTTTGAACAAGTCGTGCATGCTTTTATTTCAAGTGGCCTGGACTACTGCAATGCACTTTATGCTGGCATTAGCCAAAAAGCTCTCTCCCGGTTGCAGTTAGTCCAGAACGCGGCGGCACGACTTTTAACAGGGGCCAGGAAACGCCAGCATATAACCCCAATTCTTCAGAGTTTGCACTGGCTCCCTGTTCATTTTAGAATTGAATTTAAAACATTGGTGTTTGTTTTTAAATCTTTACATGGACTGGCACCTCAATATATCTCGGACCTTATCCAAATTTACATTCCTGCGCGCGCTCTGAGGTCCGAGAGCCAGTTCCAGCTCGTGGTGCCCAAGACCAGGGGAGACAGGGCCTTCTCTGTGGTCGGCCCTAAGCTCTGGAACACTCTGCCCCTCCATGTTCAAACTGCTTCCACAGTGGAGTGTTTTAAGTCTCGTCTTAAGACCCACTTTTATTCTTTGGCTTTTAACACTACGTGAGTTGTGTGGTCCTCTGTCCTCTGTTGTCCTCTGTGTTTTTTATACACTTTGATTTCTATTTTACTGTTTTAATTGATTTTACCCTTTAAAATAGTTTTTAATCATATTTGTTTTTATATTGTTTTTATTGGTTTTATATTTATTTATTTTTTGTTTTTATTCAGTCATTGGTGGAGCATAATATATATATATATATACTTTTTTTTAATTTAATTTAATTTTATTTTTACAATTGTTTTTAACATGGCTGTGCAGCACTTTGGAAACGTTATTGTTGTTTAAATGTGCTATATAAATAAAGTGGATTGGATTGGAACATCCCACAGGTGTGCAGGCTAATTGGGAACCAGGTGGGTGCCATGATTGGGTATAAAAGCAGCTTCCATTAAATGCTAAGTAATTCACAAACAAGGATGGGCCGAGGGTCACCAATTTGTAAGCAAATTGTCGAACAGTTTTAGAACAACATTTCTCAACGAGCTATTGCAAGGAATTTAGGGAATTTACCATCTACGGTCCGTAAAATCATAAAAAGTTTCAGAGAATCCGGAGATATCACTGCACGTAAGCGATGATATTACGGACCTTTGATTCCTCAGGCAGTACTGCAAGAAAAACCTACATCAGTCTGTAAAGGATATCACCACATGAGGTCAGGAACACTTCATAAAACCACAGTCTGTAACTACAGTTGGTTGCTACATCTGTAAGGGCAAGTTAAAACTCTGCTATGCAAAGCAAAACCCATTTATCAACAACACCAAGGAACTTCGCTGGGCCCGAGCTCATCTAAGATGGACTGATGCAAAGTGGGAAAGTGTTCTGTGGTCTGACGAGTCCACATTTCAAATTATATTTGGAAACTGTGGATGTGGTGTCCTCCGGAACAAAGAGGAAAATAACCATCCGGATTGTTATAGGCACAAAGTTCAAAATCCAGCATCTGTGATGGTATGGGGGTGTATTAGTGCCCAAGGCATGGGTAACTTACACATCTGTGAAGGCACCATTAATGCTGAATGGTCCATACAGGTTTTGGAGCAACATATGTTGTCATCCAAGCAACATCAAATATCTTGTCTTTGTAGTGCATTCAACTAAATACGGGTTGGAAAGGATTTGCAAATCATTGTATTCCGTTTATATTTACATCTAACACAATTTCCCAACTCATTTGGAAACGGGGTTTGTACAATGGGGTAAAGTTCATATTGTTATACAGCAAGCCGTAGAATACATTTTCATTGATGTCGGACTGCCGATATTATCGGCCGATAAATGCTTTTAAAATGTAATGTCGGAAATTATCGGTATCTGTTTCAATAAGTAAAATGTATGACTTTTTAAAACGCCGCTTTGTAAACGGACGTAAGGAGAATTACAGAGCGCCAATAAACCTTAAAGGCACTGCCTTTGCGTGTCGGCCCAGTCACATAATATCTACGGGTTTTCACACACACAAGTGAATGCAACGCATACTTGGTCAACAGCCATGCAGGTCACAACTTTAACACTGTTTCAAATATGCGCCACACTGTGAACCCACACCAAACAAGAATGACAAACACATTTCGGGAGAACATCCGCACCGTAACGCAACAGAACAAATACCCAGAACCATTTGCAGCACTAACTCTTCCGGGACGGTACAATATACACCCCCCGCTACCTTGCAGTTTTTTTTATCATTTAAAAATTTCGGCTCATTTTTATACATAGCAAACTCATACCGCGGGCCGGATAAAACCTATTCGGGCCATTCGTTTGACACCCCTGAAATCGGTGAACCAAGATTAAAACAGAAAATGTCAATATAAATTACAAATGTGAGCTAAATTAAATATCTGATACTAAATTGATTAGTGTTTCTGGAATAAGTGAGTTTAGAGTTTTGATTTGAAGTGGGTAAATAAATACATTTTGCATAGGTCAGGGGACTGAGCAACTCAAGGCTCTGTCCCCAATGGTGGACAGGCAGGAAAACGGGATGCAGGGATTGACAAACACTGTTAATGAAAGTCTGCTCCTTTTGCAACTAAGTTTGCACTTTAGTATTTTAGTGTTGTCCCTATTCCAAGATGTTGCTTCCAGTACCAAAATGTATTTTTCCAAATAAAGAGAACTACGAAAAATGTCATTATTGCCTTTATTTTAACATCAAATCTTATGATACATTAAACGTACATTCTTTTTGCAATAAAAGAACACGTTTGCCATTAAATAACATAGTGAATAAACTCTACAATGATTCTTTTAGTCGTAACTGGTATGTAAGCAAACAGGTTAGAAAGGCCCCTAATTTTGCTGCTGATGTATGCAGTGACATATTGTCCTTTCTCATTGTATTATTTGGTCAAAATTATTATGGACAAGCTGTAGAAAGTGGATGGAATGATTATTAACTGTCAATATCTGGTTACTTTCCATTTTAACATGTTCTGCCGACAATACGGTTTAAATGTAATAAGTGCTTTTTCTTCTTTTGTCGAATACTTTACATAGGGCAGGGGTGGGCATTACATCGATCGTGATCGACTGGTCGATCTCAAGCCAGGCATTAAAAAATAGACATAAAAATGAGCAATCATCAATCATACCAAGACTTCACTTTCGTCAGTTGTTTGACATTCTCGGCACCCGAGGATCTTGTGAGATGACGCTGGCTGCTGCGAGCTCATATTTAAGAAAAAAATCACTAACAGGGCGGACGCAGAGAAACACATTTTATTTCTAGAGACTCCGTACCAACTGTCAAAACTCTAAAGACCGACTGCACAGTTCCTGTCTTCACCATAAAAGACCTGTTTCATCCTGCCTGTGCTAACAAAATAAGAGTCTCAGAAAGCTAGCGTGCACAAGCTAGCAAGCTACGGAGTTTGATGCCAATGTATTTCTCCCCCGCCCTCAGCGACCGCTTTCTCACTTGCTTGCCCACCCGCACACTCACTGACGTCACTCACCTGCTGCCAGACATTAAAGGGCCACCCACATATGCTACTCTCATAACAAAGTGTTTAAAAACGAGTATGCAAGTTGGACAAATGAGATGCCAAATCCAACCACTTTCATGTGGTATCGGACAGAAAGGAGGACTTTTTTTTCCCTCCATTTGAAAATGCGGACGTTATCAGCACCACTGTCTAATTCCAATCAATGCAAGTCATCAGAATCAGGTAATACACCAACTTATATTCTTGTCTTCATGAAAGAAAGGAATCTATGTGTGTTAAACATGCTTGTATTATCATTAAACACCATTAACTTGTTAACAAAATGTATCTTTCATAAATAAATAAATATAAATTATAAATAGGAATGAGGTAGATCTCCTCGACTTGGTCAATTGAAAAGTAGCTCGCCTGCAGAAAAAGTGTGAGCGCCCCTGACATAGGGTATCCAAAGATACCTGTGACGGTGGTGGCGTGGTTATTTTGACTTGAACACAGTATTTGCGTTGATGTTTCTATTCTATTTAATAAGGCAAAAAAAATGCATACATATATCTGAAACAAATCTGTTATTATAGTATACTATTAACATTTTTTTCCTACATAATATAATTTTGCTCTATTTTTCAATTGTTGAAGCTCATACTTTGTTGAGTTTTTTTTCTAGAGATTTCTCCAATCCCTTTGGTCATTTTTATTTTATTAAATAGGACTAGCAACCAATCTAGCATCAATTTCTGGTGTCATTGGGGACTGTACGCATGTTTAGAAACTCTTTACATTTGACACACCATGTCCGTGATGACAAGTGAGGTACAGAGAGCCTGACATCACACTTGCTCTGCACTGCTGCGAGCCTTACTGCGCTTTTCTTTGGATTTTTTACTATCGTTTTTATCATCGTTCACCCCCCCACCCCCCCCCCACCCCCCGCAACCACACACACACACACACACATATGCAGTCCTCTCCAAGGTTTCTCATAGTCATCATTGTCACCATCGTCCCACTGGGTGTGAGTTTTCCTTGCCCTTATGTGGGCTCTACCGAGGATGTCGTTTTGGTTTGTGTTGTGGTTTGTGCAGCCCTTTGAGACACTAGTGATTTAGGGCTATATAAATAATAATTGATTGATTGATTGAAACCTTATGAGAGACGAGAAGACACTTTTTAAATTTTTTTTATTTCTATTCTGTAATAACTGAATCATTCTAGGTGATTAGCAATGCAGCTACTGGGAGCAATCCATTCTGCCTCTAAAACACTTTAAAATGCATCCAAAAACCGCCAACAATACTTGATTTATGTTCCGTAACTTGTATAATAACCAAACTGTAGTGACATTGTTATTGTAAGAGCGAACACAGAGGAACTGCTGGGTATTTTGGCCAAACAGCTCAATTTTTATTTCATCTGACCACAGAACTTTCCTCCAGAAGGTATTATCTTTGTCCATGTGATGTCAGATGAAACAAAAATTGAGCTGTTTAGCCACAATACCCAGCAATTTGTTTGGAGAAGAAAAGGTGAGGTCTTAAATCACAGGAACACCACACCTACCGTCAAGCATGGCGGTGGTAGTATTATGCTCTGGGCCTGTTTTGCTGCCAATGGAACTGGTGCTTTAAATGGGACAATGGAAAAAGGAGAATTACCTCCAAATTCTTCAGGACAACCTAAAATCATCAGCCAGGAGGTTGGGTCTTGGGCGCCGTCGGGTGTTCCAACAGGACAATGACCCCAAACACACGTTGCTAGAATTAAAGTTTTAGAATGGCCTTCCCAAAGTTCTGACTTAAACGTGTGGACGATGCTGAAGAAACAAGTCCATGTCAGAAAACCAACACATTTAGCTGAACTGCACCAATTTTGTCAAGAGGAGTGGTCCAAAGTTCAACCAGAAGCTTGTGGATGGCTACCAAAAGCGCCTTATTGCAGTGAAACTTGCCAAGGGACATTTAACCAAATATTAACATTGCTGTATGTATACTTTTGACCCAGCAGATGTGCTCACATTTTCAGTAGACCCATACTAAATTCATAAAAGAACCAAACTTCATGAATGTTTTTTTGTGACCAACAAGTATGTGCTCCAATCACTTTATCGCAAAAAAGTTGTAGAAAGTATTGGAAACTCAAGAGCGCCATGACATTATGTTCTTTACACGTGTATGCAAAATTTTGACCAAAACTGTAATCGTTTCTCTGTTTGCAGCTCCTGGATGTATCCGCCTCGCCCACACAGACCTCAAGGTCCCCGACTTCACAGATTACCGCCGTCCCGAGGTGATTGACCCCACCAAGTCCTCCCAGGACAGCAGCGAAGGTAGGCGGACCTTCTCCTACCTGGTCACCGGGGCGACCACCGTAATCGGCGTCTACGCAGCCAAGACGGTGGTCACCCAGTTCGTCTCCTCCATGAGCGCCTCGGCTGACGTCTTGGCCGTGTCCAAAATCGAGGTCAAGCTGACCGACATCCCCGAGGGCAAAAACGTGACCTTCAAGTGGAGAGGCAAACCCCTGTTTGTTCGCCACCGCACGGAAAAGGAGATCGCGGCAGAGGAGAGCGTGAATCTCTCAGAGCTCCGCGATCCCGAGCATGACAAGGATCGGGTGCAAAACCCCAAGTGGGTTGTCGTTCTGGGCGTGTGCACCCATCTGGGTTGTGTGCCAATCTCCAACGCCGGCGACTTCGGAGGCTACTACTGTCCTTGCCATGGATCCCACTACGACGCTTCTGGGAGAATTAGAAAGGGGCCGGCTCCTCTTAACCTGGAAGTTCCCTTCTACGAGTTCACCGAGGACGACGTCATAATCGTGGGATGAATATTAGCCTCCTATCTCGGGTCTATCTATCCCCTCCTGTAATATGTTTTCCAAGATGGCACTCTGTACAAGTTAGAGGTAAATGGTGATTTATTTAATCGACAATAAAGACCTGTTTCCGACAGAATTACCATTATTGCGTTTTTTCATCCTTTTTATCAAAAGTATCATTTCCTCATTCAGCTACATGAGTGAGGAAGGCCACAGTGGATATGTTTCTTTTACTTTTTATTCATAGCTGTATGAGGAGTGTCTGGTTGTATCTGCTGCTTTAATGTCTGTCCTTTGTGTTCTTTGATGTTTGATGTTTCCCTCTTACACACATGTAAGAGGGATGTGTTCTATGGCTATGAGTTGTTGTTTTTTCCCTTGGCCTCAGTCTGCACCCCCTCTTCAGGGCCCAGGCTAAGACTGATTTTTTTATTTTATTTTAAACTTCTATTTTTTTTCTTTTTCTCCCATCCCCACCCCCTTGTTTACCTGTATCTCATCTTTTTTGTAAGGGGCGCTGTAAGCCGGCAGACCCGTCAGCGATCCTGTTCTGTCTCCCTGTAATGTTTGTCTAATCTTGAATGGGATTGTGCTGAAAATTTCAATTTTCCTGAAGGAACTCTCTTGACGGAATAAATAAAGTACTATCTAATCTAATCTAATCTAATGAGGAAATGATACTTCGATCTCCATTCATTGGTGCAGGTGAAGCTTAACTTGTCAAATTTGATGTTTTGTTTCGTATTGAACCAGGACCATAAAATTGTCTTGAGGGATGTAATTAATTCCCAGATTAATAGACAATTATGAGCTAAGAAAATGCGTTCTTAAAAAAAGATAACCAAGAGTCTGTCGGGTTCAAACACTGATTACATCTATTAAACAGACGAGAAGCAAGGAATCATGCAGAGACAGGGTTAAATTGTAACTGTAGTTACAAATCCGAACTACGTTCTAAAAGTCCTGCCCACGTGCTTCCGCTACATATTTGAGAGGTCCCTGGTTACATCACTGAAGCTGTCGCTAAGGGAAGGGGGTATTCTCGACAGCTCCAGTTAGACACAATATATGATTATACAAAAATGTAAATGTGCTGACAGTCGTGATATCGCCTTGTCTCTGCTCTGTCTGCGTCACGCTACTCCATGTTCGGCCTAGGCAGTCAGCAGGCCAATTCTGGAAACACTGATACAAGACTGGCTTGCAACCTTTTGGAATTGCGAGCTTTGCACAGACAAAGAAAAATACAATTTCAGCACAATTGATAACTATAGCAATGGCCCTTAAGCATAAGAGTTGTGTGATAATTAGGGTCCGCCCTGCCCATGGTGCCATGGGCCAAGGACCCTATTGAAACTGCTGTGTTTTATTATTATTCCGCACCTACGCGCTGTAATTTGACCCCCTTAACATGCTTCAAAGCTCACCAAATTTGACACACACGTCTGTACAGCAAACCTTCCCAACATATTAAGCAACCAATCCCCCAAAATGAAAATTGCGCTCTAGCGCCCCCTAGGAAAAAATTACAGACAAAACTGCATGTAACTTCTGTTAGGAATGTCATAGCGACATGAAACAAAAACTCCTATGTAGGTCTGACTTAGACCCAATTTTCATACACTCACTTATTTCAGCAAAAATCTACAGCAAGTTGGCAAAAACCCCTTCAAAATAAAAGTTTCGCAAAAAATGCAATTCTTGCCTCTTTGCGCTGTAATTTGACCCCTTTAAAATGCTTCAAAAGTCACCAAACTTGGTGCACACATAAGGACTGGCGAATATTGCAATCTAATGAAAAAAACCAAACCCCAAAACTCAAAATTGGGCTCTAGCGCTATTTTTGAATAAAACACTGAAAAAACTGCTCCTAGGAAGAAAACACGGACAAAATTGCTTGTAACTTCCGGTAAGAATGTCGGAGAGAGATGAAACAAAATCCTCTATGTAGGTCTCGCTTAGACCTACATTTCATAGATTGACAACCCCCAACAAAAATCAACAGGAAGTTTGCAATCCCCCCTTCAAAACAAAAGTTTTGTAAAAACCGGTCACCTTTCTTCAAACATTATCTCCTCTGAGTGCGTTTGTTGTTCAAACTCGCACAGGAGAGAGATTGAACCCTTCTGATTAAAAGTATAGAACAGAGTTTTGATAAGTTCTCAGGTTTTGATTTTACGCGCCTTCAAAGAACCCCTGTGCAAAGTCTCCTAAAAAATGTCATTGTTGCCTCTTTGAGCTGTTATTTGACCCCCTTAAAATGCTTCAAAACTCACCAAACTTGACACACACATCAGGTCTGGCAAAAATTGCAATCTGATGAAAAAACCTAACCTCAAAACTCAAAATTGCGCTCTACCGCCCCCCTAGGAATACAACACGGACAAACTGCTCCTAGGAAGAAAACACAGACAAAACTGCTTGTAAGTTCCGGTAGGAATGTCAGAGACACATGAAACGAAAAACACTATGTAGGTCTCACTTAGACCTACATTTTAATAATTAACATACTTTAGCAAAAATCAACAGGAAGTTTGATATTTTCACTTCAATACAACAACTGCATTACTTTCACAATGCATTACATTCTCAAAATAGTGGCTCCAAGGCTTATCCGGCCGTGGGTCTCGGGGGCAGCAGCCAAAGGCGGACCCGACCAATGCTGCTTGCAGCTTTAATTTATACATAGTTATTCTTACAGAGTCTGAAGAAAACAAATCCCCACTCTTACAGAAAGGATGTCTTTATTCAGCTCAGACTAGTACACATCTGTTATTTGTAAATTTGTCCAATCAGTGTACAATATATTTAATATATATATATATATATATGTGTGGCAATTGTGTTACAACTCATTTTCAGTTTTCCATTGCTATACTTTTTTTTTTTTTTTTTTACTGTAATTTAAATCTGCACTGCAACCACAGTATTTTCCTTTGTGAGATAAAGTCTATCCAATAGTAAATTCACTTATTTGAACACAACTTTCCTCTTATCAAGATAGTCAAAATGATCCAAAATAAATACAAATAAATATACAGAAGCATTCCCACGCCAACCACATTTTCTCGGATGTTGAATCGAGTATTTACTTAATGTGGAAATCACATAAATGACCAGTGTTAGATAAAATATTGACCATTTTCATAGTTTGGGGTTTTTTTTTTTTGCATACAAAAATGGTTCATATTTATGTACTCTACTGCAGTGGTCCCCAACCACCGGCTCGATTGGTACCGGGCCGCAGAATATTTATATATTTTTTAATTATTTTTTATTTTATTTTATTAAATCAACATAAAAAAACACAAGATACACTTACAATTAGAGCACCAACCCAAAAAAAACCTCCCTTTTTCAAGACAAAAAAAATTATATATATATATATATAATATCTTATTCTTTTGTGTCATTTCCAGCTACGGCCAGGGTGTGTTCATGTGGTGTCATAGATAATATTTTATTAACCCATGGATACATTTATGTCGGCTCCCTTGAGAGATAACGCTTACAAAAGATAGGCCGATAGATGGCGCACTTGTTGGCTCCAGGTTGGCTCCTGTCTACGTCACTTAGCAGTAGAAGAAGAGTGTCCCAAATCTTGTGTGTGTGCTACAAGATGTTAAGTAAATGATAACTAAGAACAATTCATGTGTAGTGCATTCATAAGTGAATACATAACAGTTCCTAACTTAGTGATTTCACAATAAATATATGTACACAATGGCACAATTCACACGTGTTCTCAGCAAAAAGCCAGTGTGGCTAATAGAAACTGTAGCTTCCCCGGAAGAGTTAGTGATGCAAGGGGTTCCGGGTATTTGTTCTGTCGTGTTTGTTTCGGTGCGGATGTTCTCCCAAAATGTGTTTGTCGTTCTTGTTTGGTGTGGTGTCACAATGTGGCACATGTTTGTGAGCACCCTTAGTGTGACATGTATGGCTGTTGAACAAGTATGTGTGCCATTTGCAAGTCCATTTTTTTTTACATCTTAACCTTTTAAGGCCCAAGCTGTTTGTTTACATGCTTTTTTAATTTTCTTTGCCTATTGGACCCTGATAAGAATAAAAACCAAGATTCATATTTTTACATGAGATACTTAGTCCATAAGTAACAAACATGTACTTAATGTTTAGTGACAAGCTAATTCTTATTTTTACACTTTTTTTTCTCCAAATTCCATTGTGTTATATTCTTCTGAAACCACCAGATGACAGTATAAGTGTCCACTTAAAGGCCTACTGAAATGAGATTTTCTTATTTAAACGGGGATAGCAGGTCCATTCTATATGTCATACTTGATCATTTCGCGATATTGCCATATTTTTGCTGAAAGGATTTAGTAGAGAACATCCACCATAAAGTTTGCAACTTTTGGTCGCTAACAGAAAAGCCCTGCCTTTACCGGGAAATCGCAGACGATGACGTCCCCCGCTGAGGGATCCTCACATCCCCACATTGTTTTTAATGGGAGCCTCCAACAAAAAGAGCTATTCGGACCGAGAGAACGACAATTTCCCCATTAATTTGAGCGAGGATGAAAGATTTGTGTTTGAGGATATTGATAGCGACGGACTAGGAAAAAAAAAAAAAAAAAATCAAGTTAAAAAAAAAATTGCATTGGGACAGTTTTTAGACACATTTACTAGGATAATTCTGAGGAATCCCTTATCTTTCTATTGTGTTGCTAGTGTTTTAGTGAGTGCTAGTGCTAGTGTTTATCTCCGGTAAGAGGCGACTTATTACCACAATTTTCTCACTGAAAACTGCCGGTTGACCTGTTGTCGGGATCCATGTTCGCTTAACCACTCTGATCCATAGTAAAGTTTCACCTCCGGGAATTTAAAACAAGGAATCACCGTGTGTTTGTGTGGCTTAAGGTTAAAGCTTCCCGACTCCATCTTTCTACTTTGACTTCTCCGTTATTAATTGAACAAATTGCAAAAGATTCAGCAACACAGATGTCCAGAATACTGTGTAATTATGCAGTTAAAGCAGACGACTTTTAACTGTGTGTGTGCGCTGTTACGATCCGTTACTGCGCTCTTCACATGCTGTTTATATTTCCATCTGTGTTTTCATTCTCCGTTCTGACCCGTTTATTTCCCGTTTAGTCCATCACCATGGTTAACTATTAGTTTCAGCTGCTACACCTGTTGTAATAATCACCTTCACTATTTAAGCCTTCCTCTTTTCTTTGTTCACTCTCAGATCCTAATTTGCCCTGGTGCAACAGTGATGTCTTGTTTGTTCATGCCCTCTGTCGTTAGCTCTCACGCTACGTTTATTGTATTCCTAGCTTTCACGCTAGTTGTTTGTATTCTCTTTGGTGCCTACGTGCCAGTTTTATTTTCCTACTGGTTTATCCTAGCTTTCACGCTAGCGTCTTTTGTTTGCCTTTTTCCTTAGCTCTTGTGTTTTGGTTCCTAGCCTTTTATTACTTTAATAAAGCCATTTATATCTTACCTTTTTGTGTTCATCGCTTCGACGCATCCCTGGAAGAACCAATCCGGCATCACAATGCCACACAGGCCTCACATGCGCAGCGCTAATATTTCCTGACAGTCCGTGACGTCACGCGTACACGTCATCATTCCGCGACGTTTTCAACAAGAAACTCCCGGTAGATTTAAAATTGCAATTTAGTAAACTAAAAAGGCCGTATTGGCATGTGTTGCAATGTTAATATTTCATCATTGATATATAAACTATCAGACTGCGTGGTCGGTAGTAGTGGCTTTCAGTAGGCCTTTAAGGGCCAAAAGACCCCAATTCAGTAGTGTACACAATTTTGGAAATAAGAGCTAAAAGGTGCTGTCCACACATGTGGACAACTAAGCCTTTAGAGCAGGGGTCACCAACCTTTTTGAAACCAAGAGCTGCTTCTTGGGTACTGGTTAATGCGAAGGGCTACCAGTTTGATACATACTTTAATAAATTGCCAGAAATAGCCAATTTGCTCAATTTACCTTTAATAAATAAATTTATATATATAAAAAATTGGGTATTTCTGTCTGTCATTCCGTCGCACATTTTTTTTCCTTTTACGGAAGGTTTTTTTGTAGAGAATAAATGATGAAAAATACAATGAATTGAACGGTTTAAAAGAGGAGAAAACAAGAAAAAAATTAAAATTAAATTTTAAAACATTGTTTATCTTCAATTACGACTCTTTAAAAGTCAAAGTTCAACCGGAAAATATGAAAAGAAGAACTAGCTAATTCGAATCTTTTTGAAAAAAAATTAAAAAAATTATTTATGGAACATCATTAGTAATTTTTCCTGATTAAGATTAATTTTCGAATTTTGATGACATGTTTTAATTAGGTTAAAATCCAATCTGCACTTTGTTAGAATATATAACAAAGTGGACCAAGCTATATTTCTAACAAAGAAAAATCAGTATTTCTTCTAGATTTTCCAGAACAAAAATTTTAAAAGAAATTCAAAAGACTTTGAAATAAGATTTAAATTTGATTCTACACATTTTCTAGATTTGCCGGAATAATTATTTTGAATTTTAATCATAAGAAGTTTGAAGAAATATTTCACAAATATTCTTCGTCAAAAAAACAGAAGCTAAAATGAATTTGTTGTTCTTTACAATAAAAAAAATATATATATACTTGAACATTGATTTAAATTGTCAGGAAAGAAGAGGAAGGAATTTAAAAGGTAAAAGGGTCTATGTTTTTAAAAATCCTAAAATAATTTTTAAGGTTGTATTTTTTCTCTAAAATTGTCTTTCTGAAAGTTATAAGAAGCAAAGTAAAAAAATAAATGATTTTATTTAAACAAGTGAACACCAAGTCTTTAAAATACTTTCTGGGATTTTCAGATTCTATTTGAGTTTTGTCTCTCTTAGAATTAAAAATGTCGAGCAAAGCAAGACCAGCTTGCTAGTAAATAAATACAATTTAAAAAATAGAGGCAGCTCACTGGTAAGTGCTGCTATTTGAGCTATTTTTAGAACAGGCCAGCGGGCGACTCATCTGGTCCTTACGGGCTACCTGGTGCCCGTTGGTGACCCCTGCTTTAGAGGATTTTAAAGTAAAAAAAAAATCTTTGTCGA
>NC_084622.1:57277410-57349910 GCF_033978795.1 Nerophis ophidion | reverse complement strand
TCAAGTTATTTGAATATACAGTCGTGGTCAAAAGTTTACTTGTAAAGAACATAATGTCATGACCAGGGGTCCCCAAACTTTTTGACTCGGGGGCCGCATTGTGTAAAAAAAATTTTAGCAGGGAGATTTTAATGGAAGCATTCACATACCATGGTCTATATAGGGCACATAACGTGAAAATCTCCTGATGATTGAGAAAAAACCCTCATGAAACAGTTCTGTAGAGATGAAGTAGTCTTGTGATTTTTCCCACACATACATACAGGACCCAGGATGGACTGCTCGCCTGTGTATCGGTTGGGGGAAATCTCTACGCTGCTGATCTGACTCCGCTTGGGATGGTTTCCTGTGGACGGGACTCTCGCTGCTGTCTTGGACCCGCTTTGAACTGAACTCTCGCGGCTGTGTTGGAGCCACGAGAGTCCTCGGCCCTGCACTCTTCAGCATCTACATGCTGCCGCTAGGTGACATCATACGCAAATACGGTGTTAGCTTTCACCGTTATGCCGATGACACCCAACTCTACATGCCCCTAAAGCTGACCAACACGCCGGATTGTAGTCAGCTGAAGGCGTGTCTTAATGAAATTAAACAATGGATGTCCGCTAACTTTTTGCAACTCAACGCCAAAAAAACGGAAATGCTGATTATCGGTCCTGCTAGACACCGACCTCTATTTAATGATACAACTCTAACATTTGACAACCAAACAATTAAACAACGTGACACGGTAAAGAATCTGGGTGCTATCTTTGACCCAACTCTTTCCTTTGAGTCATATATTAAAAGTGTTACTAAAACGGCCGTCTTTCATCTCCGTAATATCGCTAAAATTCGCTCCATTTTGTCCACTAAAGACGCTGAGATCATTATCCATGCGTTTGTTACGTCTCGTCTCGATTACTGTAACGTATTATTTTCGGGTCTCCCCATGTCTAGCATTAAAAGATTACAGTTGGTACAAAATGTGGCTGCTAGACTTTTGACAAGAACAAGAAAGTTTGATCACATTACGCCTGTACTGGCTCACCTGCACTGGCTTCCTGTGCACTTAAGATGTGACTTTAAGGTTTTACTACTTACGTATAAAATACTACACGGTCTAGCTCCATCCTATCTTGCCGATTGTATTGTACCATATGTCCCGGCAAGAAATCTGCGTTCAAAGGACTCCGGCTTATTAGTGATTCCCAAAGCCCAAAATAAGTCTGCGGGCTATAGAGCGTTTTCCGTTCGGGCTCCAGTACTCTGCCAGTTCGAGATGCCACCTCAGTAGAAGCATTTAAGTCTCACCTTAAAACTCATTTGTATACTCTAGCCTGTAAATAGACTCCCATTTTAGACCAGTTGATCTGCCGTTTCTTTTCTTTTTCTCCTATGTCCCACTCTCCCTTGTGGAGGGGGTCCGGTCCGATCCGGTGGCCATGTACTGCTCGCCTGTGTATCGGCTGGGGACATCTCTGCGCTGCTGATCCGCCTCCGCTTGGGATGGTTTCCTGCTGGCTCCGCTGTGAACGGGACTCTCGCTGCTGTGTTGGATCCGCTTTGGACTGGACTCTCGCGACTGTGTTGGATCCAATATGGATTTAACTTTCACAGTATCATGTTAGACCCACTCGACATCCATTGCTTTCCTCCTCTCCAAGGTTCTCATAGTCATCATTGTCACCGACGTCCCACTGGGTGTGAGTTTTCCTTGCCCTTATGTGGGCCTACCGAGGATGTCGTAGTGGTTTGTGCAGCCCTTTGAGACACTAGTTATTTAGGGCTATATAAGTAAACATTGATTGATTGATTGATTGAACTTTCACAGTGTCATGTTAGACCTGCTCGACATCCATTGCTTTCGGTCCCGTAGAGGGGGGTGGGTTGCACACATATGAGGTCCTCTCCAAGGTTCTCATAGTCATAATTTTCTCTGGCGTCCCACTGGGTGTGAGTTCTCCTTGCCCTTATGTGGGTTCTTCCGAGGATGTCGTAGTCGCAGTGGTTTGTACAGTCCTTTGAGACATTTGTGATTTAGGGCTACATAAATAAACATTGATTGATTTATTGATTGATCTGGAACTAGAATACAGTCCAAAACACGTGTCTCCTCATGAGCTAAATTGAACTCTGTCTCTGCATGATTCCTTGCTTCTTGTCTGATTAATAGATGTCATCAGTGTTTGAACCTGACAAGTATCCATCTCAAAGATCTAAAAAAAATATTTGGGAAGGTTGAAAAGCTTAACAGGCCTCAATTTGCCCAGATCTGATTTAGAATAAAGTTAGACGAGCAAAGAAGCGAAGAAACAACTGATCAGTCGATCATGTCAACATAAATATTCCGTCTCCGTTTGCGCTTATAACAACAATAACACTAATACTTGGTTTATTTTCAAGTCGCGAAATGTAAATGTAGTATTGTTGGCGCTTTTTGAATGCTTTTTGTTTTATCGGGTTTTATGGGCGGAAAAGAGGACCTCCCGTTGGCTTTGCTGTAGGCGAGTTAGGATGCATTAAAAAAATACCCCCAAAAAATGTGTCATTACGTTTTTCATTACCATTGTGAACAACAGGCAATATTTAAAAAAAAAAAATTGCAGTTCAACCTGAGAATGTAGATTTTTTTTAATTTTTATTCTATTTTATTTTTTTTGTCCTGTCCAGCCTACGATGAGGTTGCGACTTGTCCAGGGTGTACTTCGCCTTCCGCCCGATTGTAGCTGAGATAGGCACCGGGGCCCCCCGCGACCCCAAAAGGGAATAAGCGGTAGAAAATGGATGGATGGATGGTCCTGTCCAGCTTCTCAGGCAAATCATATAATTGATGAAGATGCCCATTTACTTTACACAAGAGAAGTGTGGGATTCTTCTCTTGTTGCCTTATTTGTATTTGACGTCATTAAATGTATTTATATTATAATTTTGTTATCGTATTACAATTTTGTATTTATATAATCATTCATTATCATTATCATCTGTAAATGTAAATAATGCGTTTCTTATTGTAAGGCACTTTGAGTCAGAAATTGTGCTATGTAAATATAATTTACTGCTTCATGTATGTGTGATAATAACAATATATTTACTAAAATTTGATTGATTATAGAAGACAGAATAGTGTTTGGCAACACTAAATTGGCCCTCGTGTGTGAAAGTGGCTGGTTGCATCAGCTCTGCTCTTTTAATGTCTTTAATGTCCTTTGTTTTCTTTGATGTTT
Organism: Nerophis ophidion; assembly: GCF_033978795.1. Taxonomy (NCBI): domain Eukaryota; kingdom Metazoa; phylum Chordata; class Actinopteri; order Syngnathiformes; family Syngnathidae; genus Nerophis; species Nerophis ophidion. Next base: position 57,346,704 of record NC_084622.1, on the reverse strand, counting down.
GATGTTGTAAGAGGGATGTCTACTATGGCTATTTATATTGATTTTTTTTCCCTTTGTCTCAGTCTGGACCCCCTCTCCAGGGGCCCAGGCTTAAACCTATTTATTTTATTTTATCTTTTATTTTTTTCTCCCATACCCCCCACTTGTTTACCAGTATCTCACCTTTTTGTAAGTTGGCAGACCCGTCAGCGATCCTGTTCTGTCTCCCTGTAATGTTTGTCTGATCTTGAATGGGATTGTGCTGAAAATTTTAATTTCCCCTCGGGGATTAATAAAGTATGTCTAATTCTGATTCTGATTCTGAGGTGAGTGTGAATGTTGTCTATCTGTCTTGGCCCTGTGATGAGGTGGCGACTTGTCCAGGCTGATGCCAAGGGAAAATAAACCTCATAGCCATAGCACATATTAATAATAATAATAGTAATACTACTACTACTACTACTAATAATAATAATCCATCCATCCCTCTTCTACAGCTTGTCGCGGAGGGTCGCTGGAGCCTATCTCAGCTGTATTTGGGGGGAAGGCGTTTTACACATTTGGACAAGTCGCCACCTCATCGCAGGGCCAATAATAATAATAATAATAGTAATAATAATCAGTGGCCTAGTGGTAAGAGTGTCCGCCCTGAGATCGGTATGTCATGAGTTCAAACCCCGGCCGAGTCATACCAAAGACTATAAAAATGGGACCCATTACCTCCCTGCTATGCACTCAACATCAAGAGTTGGAATTGGGGCTTAAATCTCCAAAAATGATTCCCGGGCGGGGCCACCGCTGCTTCCCACTGCTCCCCTCAGCCCCCAGGGGGTGAGAGTGATGGGTCAAAGAAAAGAAAAAAATAATAACAATGCATTCTTGCATGTTCTCCCCGTGACTGCATGGGTTCCCTACAGGTACTTGGACTTCCTCCCACTTCCAAAGACATGCACCTGGGGATAGGTTGATTGGCAACACTAAATTGGCCCTAGTGTGTGAATGTGAGTGTGAATGTTGTCTGTCTATCTGTGTTGGCCCTATGATGAGGTGGCGACTTGTCCAGGGTGTACTCTGCCTTCCGCCCGAATGCAGCTGAGATAGGCTCCAGCACCCCCCCCCCAACAACTCCACAAGAGACAAGCGGTAGGAAATGGATGAATGGACAGAATGAAAACAGACAACTCAAAAAAACAATGAAGGTCAGGGCTAACTCAAACTACAGCAATATTCTGATCAAAGTCAAACATTAAACTAAACCACAATTAAGTCGTGTTAATGATCTTTTTCATGAAGAAAGTGCATGATGAAATCAAAGCCGGTTCGCCGGAGGCCACGCTGCAGAGAATAGACGAGAAAACGACTGATATCCCTCGCTTTTTTTTTTTTTTTTTTTTACTTACACTTTCTCTCGTCCGGGCTGAAAGAGTCCTATAAATACTTAACACCTCCACCGGCACGCCTATCCGGCCCCTCGTCATTCCCTCGCACCCGCCGTTTTCCCGCATGCCGCGAGATCTTATGGAGTAATTGTGTCATAGAAACTGTTGACATTCACATGCCGCTTGTAAAACAAAGTCTGTGTACTCCATTCCGTTTCAGGTGCAAACGGAAGATAAAGCAAAATGCAGATCGTTCTTTGTGCCCCCCCCCCCCCCCCCACCTGCTTTCAAAAGCTTGCTCGCTCTCGTGTATTCTTTCGTTCCGTCTCTTGCTCCCGTTCCCTGTGTTCTCTGATGTTTTATTTGATATCCCACAATAAAGCCCCTCTTTGAACTGCCATCAATTGTGTATGGATTTTTCCTCTGAGGAGAAACAGAGAGCTGTCTGAAAGGGCTCCAGTCCCGCAGGCTGCCTTCATATTGATGCAGAGGAGTATTGCCATCTTCATTGCTGGATCAATCACTCACGTCACTGTTGTTTTATGGCCGGGGCCACTTCACAGACAGGAGCCTGACAACATCACCGCCGAGGTTTGCAAAGCGATACAGCTCTGATAGTTGACGAGGGTGGAAAGGGAGGTGGAGGCTTTCAGTGGCAAGAGGGGATGAATTTAGATTTGGTAACTGTCACACACTCTCATGCACACACACTTACACACACACACACACGCCGACACATCTCTTTTGGACAGCTGTGAAAACCTCTGGTTTCTCCTTTGGCGTGGATGAACAGAAAGCCTCTGCAAGACTTTGTGGTGAAGCTTCCGATCTGCGCCTATTCCAGCACACCCGTTCATGCTGCCCCCAGCTGCTCGCTCTCAGACACTTTCATCTTTCACCAAAATGCCAAAAAAAAACAAAAAAGTGTTGAGGTGTTGGTCAAGTGGGGGTGACGCCAGGACGCAGAGATGGGAGACAAGGTGGGACTACAAATAAAAAGCAAACATTTAATTTGACAAAAAGGGATAAGTAAGAAACGCACACCATGTAATCTGGACAAAATATGTTCCTCAGAGGTCGGCAGGTGAAAGGGCCAGGGCACACTGAGCAAGGCAAAAGTCCAACACAAGAAATGCTTTTTTCTAGGGGGACTAGGAAATAAACACACACATACCGACACATCTCTTTTGGACAGCTGTGAAAACCTCTGGTTTATCTTTTGGCGTGGATGAACAGAAAGCCTCTGCAAGACTTTGTGGTGAAGCTTCCGACCTGCGCCTATTCCAGCACACCCGTTCATGCTGCCCCCAGCTGCTCGCTCTCAGACACTTTCATCTTTCACCAAAATGCCAAAAAAAAACAAAAAAGTGTTGAGGTGTTGGTCAAGTGGGGCTGACCCCAGGATGCAGAGATAAGAGACAAGGTGGGACTACCAAAAAAAAGCAAACATTTAATTAGACAAAAAGGGATGAGTAAGAAACGCACACCATGTAATCTGGACGAAATATGTTACTCAGAGGTCGGCAGGTGAAAGGGCCAGGGCACCCTGAGCAAGGCAAGAGTCCAACACAAGAAATGCTTTTTTCTAGGGGGACTAGGAAATAAACACACACACACACATGTCGACACATCTCTTTTGGACAGCTGTGAAAACCTCTGGTTTCTCCTTTGGCGTGGATGAACAGAAAGCCTCTGCAAGACTTTGTGGTGAAGCTTCCGATCTGCGCCTATTCCAGCACACCCGTTCATGCTGCCCCCAGCTGCTCGCTCTCAGACACTGTCATCCCTCACCAAAATGCCAAAAAAAAACAAAAAAGTGTTGAGGTGTTGGTCAAGTGGGGGTGACGCCAGGATGCAGAGATGGGAGACAAGGTGGGACTACAAATAAAAAGCAAACATTTAATTAGACAAAAAGGGATAACTAAGAAACGCACACCATGTAATCTGGACAAAATATATTACTCGGAGGTCGGCAGGTGAAAGGGCCAGGGCACACTGAGCAAGGCAGGAGTCCAACACAAGAAATCATTTTCCCAAGGGGGACTAGGAAATAAACACACACACACGCCAACACATCTCTTTTGGACAGCTGTGAAAACCTCTGGTTTATCTTTTGGCGTGGATGAACAGAAAGCCTCTGCAAGACTTTGTGGTGAAGCTTCCAACCTGCGCCTATTCCAGCACACCCGTTCATGCTCCCCTCAGCTGCTCGCTCTCAGACACTTTCATCTTTCACCAAAATGCCAAAAAAAAACAAAAAAGTGTTGAGGTGTTGGTCAAGTGGGGGTGACGCCAGGATGCAGGGATGGGAGACAAGGTGGGACTACAAAAAAAAAGTAAACATTTAATTAGACAAAAAGGGATAAGTAAGAAACGCACACCATGTAATCTGGACAAAATATGTTACTCAGAGGTCGGCAGGTGAAAGGGCCAGGGCACACTGAGCAAGGCAAGAGTCCAACACAAGAAATGCTTTTTTCTAGGGGGACTAGGAAATAAACACACACACGCCGACACATCTCTTTTGGACAGCTGTGAAAACCTCTGGTTTCTCCTTTGGCGTGGATGAACAGAAAGCCTCTGCAAGACTTTGTGGTGAAGCTTCCGATCTGCGCCTATTCCAGCACACCCGTTCATGCTCCCCTCAGCTGCTCGCTCTCAGACACTGTCATCTCTCACCAAAATGCAAAAAAAAAAAAAAAGTGTTAAGGTCTTGGTCAAGTGGGGGTGACTCCAGGATGCAGAGATGGGAGAACAGGTGGGACTACAAAAAAAAAGAAAACATTTAATTAGACAAAAAGGGATGAGTAAGAAACGCACACCATGTAATCTGGACAAAATATGTTACTCAGAGGTCGGCAGGTGAAAGGGCCAGGGCACACTGAGCAAGGCAGGAGTCCAACACAAGAAATCATTTTCCCAAGGGGGACTAGGAAATAAACACACACACACGCCAACACATCTCTTTTGGACAGCTGTGAAAACCTCTGGTTTATCTTTTGGCGTGGATGAACAGAGAGCCTCTGCAAGACTTTGTGGTGAAGCTTCCAACCTGCGCCTATTCCAGCACACCCGTTCATGCTGCCCCCAGCTGCTCGCTCTCAGACACTTTCATCTTTCACCAAAATGCCAAAAAAAAAAAAAAAAAGTGTTGAGGTGTTGGTCAAGTGGGGGTGACGCCAGGATGCAGAGATGGGAGACAAGGTGGGACTACAAATAAAAAGCAAACATTTAATTAGACAAAAAGGGATAACTAAGAAACGCACACCATGTAATCTGGACAAAATATGTTACTCAGAGGTCGGCAGGTGAAAGGGCCAGGGCACACTGAGCAAGGCAAGAGTCCAACACAAGAAATCCTTTTCCCTAAGGGGACTAGGAAATAAACACACACACACACGCCGACACATCTCTTTTGGACAGCTGTGAAAACCTCTGGTTTCTCCTTTGGCGTGGATGAACAGAAAACCTCTGCAAGACTTTGTGGTGAAGCTTCCAACCTGCGCCTATTCCAGCACACCCGTTCATGCTGCCCCCAGCTGCTCGCTCTCAGACACTTTCATCTCTCACCAAAATGCCCCCAAAAAAAAAATAAAGTGTTGAGGTGTTGGTCAAGTGGGGCTGACCCCAGGATGCAGAGATAAGAGACAAGGTGGGACTACCAAAAAAAAGCAAACATTTAATTAGACAAAAAGGGATAACTAAGAAACGCACACCATGTAATCTGGACAAAATATGTTACTCAGAGGTCGGCAGGTGAAAGGGCCAGGGCACACTGAGCAAGGCAAGAGTCCAACACAAGAAATCCTTTTTCCTAGGGGGACTAGGAAATAAACACACACACACGCACGCCGACACATCTCTTTTGGACAGCTGTGAAAACCTTTGGTTTCTCCTTTGTGGTGAAGCGTTCGACCTGCGCCTATTCCAGCACACCCGTTCATGCTGCCCCCAGCTGCTCGCTCTCAGACACTTTCATCTCTCACCAAAATGCCAAAAAAAAAAAAAAAAAGTGTTGAGGTGTTGGTCAAGTGGGGCTGACCACAGGATGCAGAGATGGGAGACAAGGTGGGACTACAAAAAAAAGCAAACATTTAATTAGACAAAAAGGGATAACTAAGAAACGCACACCATGTAATCTGGACAAAATATATTACTCGGAGGTCGGCAGGTGAAAGGGCCAGGGCACACTGAGCAAGGCAGGAGTCCAACACAAGAAATCATTTTCCCAAGGGGGACTAGGAAATAAACACACACACACGCCAACACATCTCTTTTGGACAGCTGTGAAAACCTCTGGTTTCTCCTTTGGCGTGGATGAACAGAAATCCTCTGCAAGACTTTGTGGTGAAGCTTCCAATCTGCGCCTATTCCAGCACACCCGTTCATGCTGCCCCCAGCTGCTCGCTCTCAGACACTTTCATCTCTCACCAAAATGCCAAAAAAAAAAAAAAAGTGTTGAGGTGTTGGTCAAGTGGGGCTGACCCCAGGATGCAGAGATGGGAGACAAGGTGGGACTACAAAAAATAAGCAAACATTTAATTAGACAAAAAGAGATAAGTAAGAAACGCACACCATGTAATCTGGACAAAATATGTTACTCAGAGGTCGGCAGGTGAAAGGGCCAGGGCACACTGAGCAAGGCAAGAGTCCAACACAAGAAATGCTTTTTTCTAGGGGGACTAGAAAATAAACACACACACGCCGACACATCTCTTTTGGACAGCTGTGAAAACCTCTGGTTTATCTTTTGGCGTGGATGAACAGAAAACCTCTGCAAGACTTTGTGGTGAAGCTTCCAACCTGCGCCTATTCCAGCACACCCGTTCATGCTGCCCCCAGCTGCTCGCTCTCAGACACTTTCATCTCTCACCAAAATGCCCCCCAAAAAAAAATAAAGTGTTGAGGTGTTGGTCAAGTGGGGCTGACCCCAGGATGCAGAGAAGGGAGACAAGGTGGGACTACCAAAAAAAAGCAAACATTTAATTAGACAAAAAGGGATAACTAAGAAACGCACACCATGTAATCTGGACAAAATATGTTACTCAGAGGTCGGCAGGTGAAAGGGCCAGGGCACACTGAGCAAGGCAAGAGTCCAACACAAGAAATGCTTTTTTCTAGGGGGACTAGGAAATAAACACACACACACACGCACACCGACACATCGCTTTTGGACAGCTGTGAAAACCTCTGGTTTCTCCTTTGGCGTGGATGAACAGAAAACCTCTGCAAGACTTTGTGGTGAAGCTTCCGACCTGCGCCTATTCCAGCACACCCGTTCATGCTGCCCCCAGCTGCTCGCTCTCAGACACTTTCATCTCTCACCAAAATGCCCCCCAAAAAAAAAAATAAAGTGTTGAGGTGTTGGTCAAGTGGGGCTGACCCCAGGATGCAGAGATTGGAGACAAGGTGGGACTACAAAAAAAAAGTAAACATTTAATTAGACAAAAAGGGATAAGTAAGAAACGCACACCATGTAATCTGGACAAAATATGTTACTCAGAGGTCGGCAGGTGAAAGGGCCAGGGCACACTGAGCAAGGCAAGAGTCCAACACAAGAAATGCTTTTTTCTAGGGGGACTAGGAAATAAACACACACACGCCGACACATCTCTTTTGGACAGCTGTGAAAACCTCTGGTTTATCTTTTGGCGTGGATGAACAGAGAGCCTCTGCAAGACTTTGTGGTGAAGCTTCCGATCTGCGCCTATTCCAGCACACCCGTTCATGCTGCCCCCAGCTGCTCGCTCTCAGACACTTTCATCTCTAACCAAAACGCAAAAAAAAAAAAAAGTGTTAAGGTCTTGATCAAGTGGGGCTGATGCCAGGATGCAGAGATGGGAGACAAGGTGGGACTACAAATAAAAAGCAAACATTTAATTTGACAAAAAGGGATAAGTAAGAAACGCACACCATGTAATCTGGACAAAATATGTTACTCAGAGGTCGGCAGGTGAAAGGGCCAGGGCACACTGAGCAAGGCAAGAGTCCAACACAAGAAATCCTTTTTTCTAGGGGGACTAGGAAATAAACACACACGCACGCCGACACATTTCTTTTGGACAGCTGTGAAAACCTTTGGTTTCTCCTTTGTGGTGAAGCTTTCGATCTGCGCCTATTCCAGCACACCCGTTCATGCTGCCCCCAGCTGCTCGCTCTCAGACACTGTCATCTCTCACCAAAATGCCCCCCCCAAAAAAAAGTGTTGAGGTGTTGGTCAGGTGGGGCTGACCCCAGGATGCAGAGATGGGAGACAAGGTGGGACTACAAAAAAAAGCAAACATTTAATTAGACAAAAAGGGATGAGTAAGAAACGCACACCATGTAATCTGGACAAAATATGTTACTCAGAGGTCGGCAGGTGAAAGGGCCAGGGCACACTGAGCAAGGCAAGAGTCCAACACAAGAAATGCTTTTTTCTAGGGGGACTAGGAAATAAACACACACACACACACACGCCGACACATCTCTTTTGGACAGCTGTGAAAACCTCTGGTTTCTCCTTTGTGGTGAAGCTTTCGACCTGCGCCTATTCCAGCACACCCGTTCATGCTGCCCCCAGCTGCTCGCTCTCAGACACTGTCATCTCTCACCAAAATGCAAAAAAAAAAAAAAAAAAGTGTTAAGGTCTTGGTCAAGTGGGGGTGACTCCAGGATGCAGAGACGGGAGACAAGGTGGGACTACAAAAAAAAGCAAACATTTAATTAGACAAAATGGGATAACTAAGGGGGATGGGGCAGAACCGCACACCATGTAATCTGGACAAAATAGGTTCCTCAGAGGTCGGCAGGTGAAATGGCCAGGGCACACTGAGCAAGGCAAGAGTACGACACAAGAAATACTTTTCCCCAGGGGGACTAGGAGATAAACACACAAGAGGTTAGGGAATTCAGGACAAAGTAGCGAATACGTACCGGGACTGGTGAAGCAGGTGCATGCACGAGATGAGTTCGGGATACACTAACCGGCGAGGCCAAGCTGTCAGTGACGAGCCTAAATACTGCCGGGTTAATTGAGAGCAGGTGTGCCACAAGGTTTGCCCGTTGCCGAGGATGAAACACTGATAACACAGGTGCAGAAAAGGAGAAGGCAGGATAAAACTAAAACACAACAAACATTTTAATGGAATGTGTGATGATTGAGGGATCTCTCAACTCGGCGATTATCTTGTTAACTTCGTCCAACATTGTGACGTCGTTCTTGCTTATATCTCACGCTCGTTGAACGAGTGCCCGTTAATGTGGAGCGGATCGACTTTCTTTGCAAATTTATGGGTTCTTGAATCAGAATCCGAATCAGAAATACTTTAATAATCCCTGAGGGGAAATTATGATCACTGACAGGTCTGCCATGTTTGGAAGCCCCTTACAAAAAAGGTGAGAAACAGGTTAACACTGGGGTGGGATGGTTGAGATAAAAAAGAAAAATCAGTCTTAAGTCTGGGCCCCTGGATAGGGAGTCCAGGCTGAGGCCAAGGGAAAATAAACCTCATAGCCATAGCACATATTAATAATAATAATAGTAATAATAATAATAATAATAATAATAATCCATCCATCTCTCTTCTACAGCTTGTCGCGGAGGGTCGCTGGAGCCTATCTCAGCTGTATTTGGGGGGAAGGCGTTTTACACCTTGGACAAGTCGCCACCTCATCGCAGGGCCAATAATAATAATAATAATAGTAATAATAATCAGTGGCCTAGTTGTAAGACTGTCTGCCCTGAGATCGGTATGTCGTGAGTTCAAACCCCGCCCGAGTCATACCAAAGACTATAAAAATAGGACCCATTACCTCCCTGCTATGCACTCAACTTCAAGAGTTGGAATTGGGGCTTAAATCACCAAAAATGATTCCCGGGCGGGCCCACCGCTGGTTCCCACTGCTCCCCTCACCTCCCAGGGGGTGAGAGTGATGGGTCAAAGAAAAGAAGGAAATAATAACAATGGATTCGTGCATGTTCTCCCCGTGACTGCGTGGGTTCCCTACAGGTACTTGGACTTCCTCCCACTTCCAAAAACTTGCACCTGGAGATAGGTTGATTGGCAACACTAAATTGGCCCTAGTGTGTGAATGTGAGTGTGAATGTTGTCTATCTGTGTTGGCCCTGTGATGAGGTGGCGACTTGTCCAGGGTGTGCCCCGCCTTCCGCCTGAATGCAGTTGAGATAGGCTTCAGCACCCCCCCCCCCCCGTGACCCCGAAAGGGACAAGCTGTAGAAAATGGATGGATTAGATTTTTTTTAGCGCTTTCCTGGACACTCAAAGCGCTTCACAGAGAACTGAGAACCCACCATTCATTCACACCTGGTGGGTGGCAAGCTACTTTTATAGTTGAATGGATGGACACAGACCAGACATCCAAGCAAGGAAGCCCAGACTTTAGCCCCGTCCACACTGCCTATTAACAGAATGAAAATCCACCAAACCAACACGGAATGGATGCTTGAATTCAATCACAGGATTTTCCGACTTCAGAGGGGCGTGACAGAGGTGAGAAGGCGTGCAGCAAACATCTGAGACGGGATTCTAGCATCCTGTTGAAAGCAATTGACGCTGTCAGACAAGTGTTGTATCCTCATTATCTGAGCCCGGTAGGCCATAACGCTCTGTAAACGTGCACACACACACACACACACACACACACTTGGTATGTTCTACTAAGCTTCTACATAACAAGTGCTAAATAGCATGTGCAAACTATAAAATTCAATCAATCAATCAATGTTTACTTATATAGCCCTAAATCACTAGTGTCTCAAAGGGCTGCACAAACCACCACGACATCCTCGGTAGGCCCACATAAGGGCAAGGAAAACTCACACCCAGTGGGACGTCGGTGACAATGATGACTATGAGAACCTTGGAGAGGAGGAAAGCAATGGATGTCGAGCGGGTCTAACATGATACTGTGAAAGTTCAATCCATAATGGATCCAACACAGTCGCGAGAGTCCAGTCCAAAGCGGATCCAACACAGCAGCGAGAGTCCCGTTCACAGCGGGGCCAGCAGGAAACCATCCCAAGCGGAGGCGGATCAGCAGCGCAGAGATGTCCCCAGCCGATACACAGGCAAGCAGTACATGGCCACCGGATCGGACCGGACCCCCTCCACAAGGGAGAGTGGGACATAGGAGAAAAAGGAAAGAAACGGCAGATCAACTGGTCTAAAAAGGGAGTCTATTTAAAGGCTAGAGTATACAAATGAGTTTTAAGGTGAGACTTAAATGCTTCTACTGTGGTGGCATCTCGAACTGTTACCGGGAGGGCATTCCAGAGTACTGGAGCCCGAACGGAAAACGCTCTACAGCCCGCAGACTTTTTTTGGGCTTTGGGAATCACTAATAAGCCGGAGTCTTTTGAACGCAGATTTCTTGCCGGGACATATGGTACAATACAATCGGCAAGATAGGATGGAGCTAGCCCGTGTAGTATTTTATACGTAAGTAGTAAAACCTTAAAGTCACATCTTAAGTGCACAGGAAGCCAGTGCAGGTGAGCCAGTACAGGCGTAATGTGATCAAACTTTCTTGTTCTTGTCAAAAGTCTAGCAGCCGCATTTTGTACCAACTGTAATCTTTTAATGCTAGACATGGGGAGACCCGAAAATAATACGTTACAGTAGTCGAGGCGAGACGTAACAAACGCATGGATAATGATCTCAGCGTCTTTAGTGGACAGAATGGAGCGAATTTTAGCGATAAAATTGCATGTACTATTAGTGGGCGTGTCGCGGGTAAAGACTACCCAATTGATAACGAGTACAAAAGTGGTGGAGACCGCCCTATTTAAATGACAATGTTGCACATACTCACCATGGAGACACCCACTTCCCTCCACATCCATGAATGGCATCCTGCTCCAACCCACGGTGTTTTGTTATGTTTGTGGAACGTACAGCACACGACTTGAGTATGCGCCACCTTTTCTGGACGAACATCTTTCAGTGCGATCTACTACGTCGGTGGTCAGTGTTGCGTTTTGGACCTGTTCTTCCTTTCGGTCGACGCCCCCAGGTTCTTTTAGGACACATGAGCTGGTTTTAAATCAATCAGATACAGATGTTGCTCATTTTGATATTTTATATCCAAAGTGCCTTGGGAGATCTATCTAGATACAACATTTCAAAGGCACGGTCCAAATTGATCTAATCCTAAAAATGGCAGTTTCTCCCTCCTGACTCACTCTCACCCGCCCCTCTTCTTCTCCTCCCTACCTCGGACGGTTGAGATAACAGATTGTTTTGTCTTCATTCCGACATTCCAAATTCAAGGTCTATGTAAAAGGCTCACACTTGAGCTGTTCTAAAATCTGACTAGAAAATAAAAAGACAACCAAATCCAACAGTAGCAACACCTGACCCTATTGGCTCCCTGGACCTCTTTCAGAGATGAGTGGAAATGGAATAAGATGAACAAAAAAATAATAATTTTGTTTTAATAATTTTCTTTTGGCAGAACAAACCTTCCCAATTGTTAAAAACCCCACGACATTCTTCACTAATGAGAGTACTTGGCTAACACCGTTTTGTCCTACTAATTTCAACGATCCCTGAACTCATCGGAGTTCGTTTACATGTACATCGTTCGCCGATGCTGCCACAGAAAGATGTATTCTATGCCACTTCTTTGTCTCATTTTGTCTACCAAACTTTTTATGCTGTGCGTGAATGCACAAAGGTGAGCGTTGTTGATTTTATTGATTTGCTGGAGTGCTTATCAGGCATATTTTGGTCACCTCCTGGTACCCCAGCACCTCCAAAACCCTCAAATCTAGACTCCAAACATCCCAGAACAAGCTAGTACGGTTACTTTTAGACCTCCACCCCAGATCACATTTCACTCCAACCCAGGGGTGCCCACACTTTTTCTGCGGGCGAGCTACTTTTCAATTGACCAACTCGAGGGGATCTACCTCATTTATATATATCATTTATATTTATTTATTAATGAAAGAGACATTTTTGTAAACAAGTTAAATGTGCTTAATGATAATACAAGCATGTGTAACACATATAGATGTCTTTCTTTCACAAAGACAAGAATATAAGTTGGTGTATTACCTGATTCTGATGACTTGCATTGATTGGAATCAGACAGTAATGATGATAACGCCCACATTTTCAAATGGAGGAGAAAAAAAGTTGTCCTTTCTGTACAATACCACATGAAAGTGGTTGGTTTTTGGCATCTAATTCATCCAGCTTCCATACACTTTACAAGAAAAACATTGGCGGCAAATTCCGTAGCTTGCTTGATTGACATTCACGGCACCCGAGGGTCTTGTGAGATGACGCTGGCTGCTGCCAGTTCATTATTAGGAAAAAATGACAGAGAGGAAGGCGAGAAACACTTTTTATTTCAACAGACTTTCGCGCCGTCCCTTCCGTCAAAACTCTAAAGGCCGACTGCACATTTCCTATCTTCACAATAAAAGCCCTGCTTCATGCTGCCTGCGCTAACAAAATAAGAGTCTCGGAAAGCTGGCGTGCACAAGTGATGTGCATGCCAGCTTTCTGAGGGATCGCTTGTGCACGCCAGTTTTCCGAGACTCTGTATTTAGTTAGCGCAGGCAGCATGAAGCAGGGCTTTTATTGTGAAGATGGGAAATGTGCAGTCGGCCTTTAGAGTTTTGACGGAAGGTACGGCGCGAGAGTCTGTTGAAATAAAAAGTGTTTCTCGCCTTCCTCTCGGTCATATTTTCATAAAAATTATCTTGCAGCAGCCAGCGTCATCTCACAAGACCCTCCGGTACCGGGAATGTCATTTAAGTGACGTCTTGGTGAAGATTGATGATCATTAATTTTTAGGTCTATTTTTTTTAAAAGCCTGGCTCGAGATCGACTGACACACCCCCCTGCGGTCGACTGGTAGCTCGCGATCGACGTAACGGGCACCCCTGTCCTAGATAGACTATTACGGGTATGACTATAACGTACATGACCGCCATAACCACAACACCAGGGGGAGCTCCACAAACCACGTTAAACCCAGATTCCGATCTAACAAAGGTCTTAACTCATTCTCTTTCTATGCCACATCAATGTGAAATGCACTCCCAACAGGTGTAAAAGTAAGTGCATCTCTATATTCCTTCAAAACCGCTCTAAAACAACACCTCTAGGCAACTTCAACCCTTTACTAATACCCTCCTCCATTCACATCCCATCTCCCCGGATTTTAGATAACCTAATGTAAATAATCAAATGTATTTCTAATGTATATACTTGTTCTTATGCTATCTGAACTCACTATGTTCTCTGCTGGCTGTACATATCCTACTAAGTAAGACTGTTTCAATGTCTATTTCTCTGCTGATGCGATTGTTGATGACTGAAGTACTGATATCAACCAAATCTCCTCATCCCACCCCCCGGATTGTAAGTAATGTAAAATAATTCAATGTATATATTATGATGATAAACGTGTGCAGCTCGCCTGCTAACACAGACCCGCAGACGTGAGCACATCACCCCTATATTAGCATCCCTTCACTGGCTCCCTGTGCATTACCGAATCAATTTTAAACTCCTCCTATTTGTTTTTAAATGTCTAAACAACCTCGCACCAACATATCTCTCCGACCTCCTTCAGCCTTACCGCCCCACCCGATCCCTAAGATCAGCCGATCAGCTGCTACTGACGGTCCCTGACACAAGGCTGAAGCTTAGAGGTGACAGAGCTTTCGCCGCTGTTGCTCCCAAGCTCTGGAACGACCTACCTCTGAGTGTTAGACAAGCCTCCTCTCTTCCTGTTTTTAAATCTCTCTTAAAAACATACTTTTATTCCATGGCTTTTAACACTGAGTGATATCCATCCTGCAATGTCGCCCCATTATACACCTGCTGTGAACCTGTTTTTATGTTTTATGTAGTATAAAATACTACACGGTCTAGCTCCATCCTATCTTGCCGATTGTATTGTACCATATGTCCCGGCAAGAAATCTGCGTTCAAAGGACTCCGGCTTATTAGTGATTCCCAAAGCCCAAAAAAAGTCTGCGGGCTATAGAGCGTTTTCCGTTCGAGCTCCAGTACTCTGGAATGCCCTCCCGGTAACAGTTCGAGATGCCACCTCAGTAGAAGCATTTAAGTCTCACCTTAAAACTCATTTGTATACTCTAGCCTTTAAATAGACTCCCTTTTTAGACCAGTTGATCTGCCGTTTCTTTTCTTTTTCTCCTATGTCCCACTCTCCCTTGTGGAGGGGGTCCGGTCCGATCCGGTGGCCATGTGCCGCTTGCCTGTGTATCGGCTGGGGACATCTCTGTGCTGCTGATCCGCCTCCGCTTGGGATGGTTTCCTGCTGGCTCCGCTGTGAACGGGACTCTCGCTGCTGTGTTGGATCCGCTTTGGACTGGACTCTCGCGACTGTGTTGGATCCATTATGGATTGAACTTTCACAGTATCATGTTAGACCCGCTCGACATCCATTGCTTTCCTCCTCTCCAAGGTTCTCATAGTCATCATTGTCACCAACGTCCCACTGGGTGTGAGTTTTCCTTGCCCTTATGTGGGCCTACCGAGGATGTGGTAGTGGTTTGTGCAGCCCTTTGAGACACTGGTGATTTAGGGCTATATAAGTAAACATTGATTGATTGATTTTATTTATTTTATTTTATTTTTAATTTTTTTTATCATGGTCTGTTTGTGTTGTGTTGCGTTTGCTCGGTTCTTGTATTATCTTTTAACTTGCCCATTGTACAGCACTTTGGCTACCCCTGTGGTAAATTTTAAATGTGCTTTATAAATAAAGTTGATTTGATTTGATGACTGTATTATGCTGATAGTATATATTTGTACCATGAATTGATTAACGTGGACCCCGACTTAAACAAGTTGAAAAACGTATTCGGGTGTTACCATTTAGTGGTCAATTGTACGGAATATGTACTGAACTGTGCAATCTACTAATAAAAGTTTCAATCAGTCAAACAATCAATCAATCAATCAATCCATGACTGCAAGCTAATCCACGCTATCAGGCTATTTAGGTCAGCTGTATGTACATCATTATGCCTCGTTTGTAGGTATATTTGAGCTCATTTAATGTCCTCTACTTATGTCCGTTGTGTGTTTAATTTATATTTGCATGTCTCATGACACATTATCTGTATGTAATATTGGCTGCATTTCAGATAGTTGTTTGTGTACCATGTTGTTCCAGACCACAGCAAACGTTACCCAGCTTGCAAAGATTGTAATAAATCCATTAAAAGAAGACAGCCTGCCGTTTCCTTAAACTTGGACACATACCTTTGGCCATTCTGAGCCAGTAATTTTTAGAAGTTAACGGAAAAGCTTAGCGTAGAACCCAAAAGGCAAACAAATGGCGAAGCTTAGCTCAGGAATCAAATAAGGTACAAATAAGGAGCAAACAAGACAGCCAGACTGATTGTGGCGTAAAAGAGGAATAAGTAGCTCTCTGATTAGTGCCCGGAAGCAGGTGAGCATCCCGAACACTAATCAGAGGCAGGTGAAACTCATGGTAACCAAAACACAAAGGGTGCAGAAACAGAACTAAGGTAGTTTGTAACTAAACAAAACATGATCCGGGCAACAGATCAGGACAGACGGTCTTTATTTTGATACACACGAGCCTTAGAGGACTAGATCTGACTAGTTTGTATAAGACTAGTCATGGCCAATCTAAATCTATGAGCATGAACAGATGAAGCTGACTGAATGACGAAATGTCTTCTAAGACAAACCAAACAGTCTAGTTGCAATCGATTTAATGGCCTGGATGAAGGAGAACATTCATAGACTTTAGAAAAACAGGCCCACAGTACAAACCCCGTTTCCATATGAGTTGGGAAATTGTGTTAGATGTAAATATAAACGGAATACAAAGATTTGCAAACTCATTTTCAACCTATATTCAGTTGAATATGCTACAAAGACAACATATTTGATGTTCAAACTGATAAACATTTTTTTTTTTGCAAATAATCATTAACTTTAAAATTTGAAGCCAGCAACACGTGACAAAGAAGTTGGGAAAGCTGGCAATAAATACTGATAAAGTTGAGGCTAATTGGGAACAGTTGGGTGCCATGATTGGGTATAAAAGAAGCTTCCATGAAATTAATTCACAAACAAGGATGAGGCGACGGTCAGCAATTTGTAAGCAAATTGCCGAACAGTTTTAGAACAACATTTCTCAACGAGTTATTGCAAGGAATTTAGGGATTTTACCATCTACGGACCGTAAAATCATCAAAAGTTTCAGAGAATCTGGAAAAATCACTGCACGTAAGCGATGATATTACGGACCTTTGACCCCTTGCATCAAAAAGCGACATCAGTGTGTAAAGGATATCACCACATGGGCTCAGGAACACTTCATAAAACCACTGTCAGTAACTACAGTTGGTTGCTACATCTGTAAGTGTAAGTTAAAACTCTGCCATGCAAAGCAAAACCCATTTATCAACAACACCAAGGAACGCTGCTGGCTTCGCTGGGCCCGAGTTCATCTAAGATGGACTGATGCAAAGTGGAAAAGTGTTCTGTGGTCTGACGAGTCCACATTTCAAATTATATTTGGAAACTGTGGATGTGGTGTCCTCCGGAACAAAGAGGAAAATAACCATCGGGATTGTTATAGGCGCAAAATTCAAAAGCCAGCATCTGTCAATCAATCAATCAATGTTTATTTATACAGCCCCAAATCACAAATGTCTCAAAGGACTGCACAAATCATTACGACTACAACATCCTCGGAAGAACCCACAAAAGGGCAAGGAAAACTCACACCCAGTGGGCAGGGAGAATTCACATCCAGTGGGACGCCAGTGACAATGCTGACTATGAGAAACCTTGGAGAGGACATCAGATGTGGGCAACCCCCGCCCTCTAGGGGACCGAAAGCAATGGATGTCGAGCGGGTCTAACATGATACTGTGAAAGTTCAATCCATAGTGGCTCCAACACAGCCGCGAGAGTTCAATTCAAAGCGGATCCAAGACAGCAGCGAGAGTCCCGTCCACAGGAGACCATCTCAAGCGGAGGCGGGTCAGCAGCGTAGAGATGTCCCCAATCGATACAGGCGAGCGGTCCATCCTGGGTCTCGACTCTGGACAGCCAGTACTTCATCCATGGTCATCGGACCGGACCCCCTCCACAAGAGAGGGGGGGACATAGGAGAAAGAAAAGAAGCGGCAGATCAACTGGTCTAAAAAGGAGGTCTATTTAAAGGCTAGAGTATACAGATGAGTTTTAAGGTGAGACTTAAATGCTTCTACTGAGGTAGCATCTCGAACTGTTACCGGGAGGGCATTCCAGAGTACTGGAGCCCGAACGGAAAACGCTCTATAGCCCGCAGACTGTGATGGTATGGGGGGTGTATTAGTGCCCAAAGCATGGGTAACTTACACATCTGTGAAGGCACCATTAATGCTGAATGGTCCATACAGGTTTTGGAGCAACATATGTTGTCATCCAAGCAACGTTATCATGGACGCCCCTGCTTATTTCAGTAAAACAATGCCAAACCACGTGTTACAACAGCGTGACTTCGTAGTAGAAGAGTGCGGGTACTTTCCTGGCCCGCCTGCAGTCCAGACCTATCTCCCATCGAAAATGTGTGGCGCATTATGAAGCGTAAGATACGTCAGCGCAGACCCCGGACTTTTGAACGACTAAAGTTCTACATAAAACAAGAATGGGAAAGAATTCCACTTTCAAAGCTTCAACAATTAGTTTCCTCAGTTCCCAAACGTTTATCGAGTGTTGTTTTAAAGAAAAGGTGATGTAACACAGTTGGTGAACATGCCCTTTCCCAACTACTTTGGCACATGTTGCAGCCATGAAATTCTAAGTTAATTATTTGCCAAAAAAAATTAAGTTTATGAGTTTGAACATTAAATATGTTGTCTTTGTAGTGTATTCCGTTAATATTTACATCTAACACAATTTCCCATTTTATATGGAAACGGGGTTTGTACATTGCAATGTCCTGCTATCAAGTAAAATCTGGTTCTAGTACCACTATCTGGTGCACCAATTTTGAAGAACCAGTGTTTGAAGGGGGCTTTTGATCAATGAAAATGATATTCCGTTTTTCCCTGTTGAAATAAACCCACCATAAAAAATTATGGACTGCTTGTGCCTTTAGAAGAAAGTAAACTTACTAAAGTGGATGTTGCCTAGGGCGGGGTGGGAAAAAAAAAGACGAATATGTATCCGTGCTCAGCGCTCATTTGTGTCAAGAGTTGCCCTCTGCAGGCAGGATACAGGCGTCCCCTATCCCTTTAGATGAAGTGGATAAAATCAAACCGAGTCTCTAGAGTCTCATGAATTCTCTGGCAAGCTTCAGTCGCACAAGAAATGGTTAAGAGGCAAATTTCAACTTGCTCTGAAAAAAAACATCTTTTACTTGCTGATAGCAGTTTAGCAACACTTGCCGACACAGCAGAAAAAAAACCAGAGGGTCATCAACTCGAACCACTATCTCGCTCATTCACGGTGCAGTCAACACAAACACAAGGCATGCTGGGAAGCTAAACAAATTATATAATCAGTACAGGTGTTAGTGCGGTACATTTCTTTCACTACATTTACAGTATCTGTAGGGATGTAGCAATATGCCCATATCCAAATGTCAGGGGCCTAGTGGTTAGAACAGGGGTCACCAACGTGGCGCCCGCTGGCCTGTTCTAAAAATAGCTCAAATAGCAGCACTTACCAGTGAGCTGCCTCTAATTTTTTAATTGTATTTATTTACTAGCAAGCTGGTCTGGCTTTGCTTAACATTTTTTTTAATTCTAAGAGAGACAAAACTCAAATAGAATTTGAAAATCCAAGAAAATATTTTAAATACTAGGTCTTCACTTGTTTAAATAAATTCATTTATTTTTTTACTTTGCTTCTTGTAACTTTCAGAAAGACAACTTTAGAGGAAAAAATACAACCTTAAAAATGATTTTAAGGATTTTTAAACACATATACCTTTTTACCTTTTAAATTCCTTCCTCTTCTTTCCAGACAATTTAAATCAATGTTCAAGTATGTATATATATTTTTATTGTAAAGAATAATAAATACATTTTAATTTAATTCTTCATTTAAGCTTCTGTTTTTTCGATGAAGAATATTTGTGAAATATTTTTTCAAACTTATTATCATTAAAATTCCAAAAAGTTATTCTGGAAAATTTAGAAAATCTGTAGAATTAAATTTAAATCTTATTTCAAAGTCTTTTGATTTTTTTTTTTAATTTTTGTTCTGAAAAATCTAGAAGAAATAATGATTTGTCTTTGTTACAAATATGGCTTGGTCCAATTTGTTATATATTCTAACAAAGTGCACATTGGATTTTAACCTATTTAAAACATGTCATCAAAATTTTGAAATAAATCTTAAACAGGAAAAATCACTAATGAAGTTCCATAAAATATTTTTTTAATGTTTTCAAAAAGATTCGAATTAGCTAGTTTTTCCTCTTCTTTATTTCGGTTGAATTTAGAATTTTGAAGGGTAGAAATGTAAGATAAAATATGTTTAAAAATTTGATTTTCTTTTTTTTTTCGTGTTTTCTCTTCTTTTAAACCGTTCAATTAAGTGTTTTTTTCATCATTTATCCTTTACAAAAAACCTTCTGTAAAAGGAAAAAAATGAACGACGGAATGATAGACAGAAATACCCATTTTTTAAATATATATATATATATATATATATATATATATATATATATATATATATATATATATATATATATATATATATATATGTATATATATATATATATATACATATATATATATATATATATATATATATATATATATATATATATCCATCCATCCATTTTCTACCGCTTGTTCCCTTTTGGGGTCGCGGGGGGCGCTGGCGCCTATCTCAGCTACAATCGGGCGGAAGGCGGGCTACACCCTGGACAAGTCGCCACCTCATCGCAGATATATATATATATATACATTTATTTGTTAAAGGTAAATTGAGCAAATTGCCTATTTCTGGCAATTTATTTAAGAGTGTATCAAACTGGTAGCCCTTCGCATTAATCAGTACCCAAGAAGTAGCTCTTGGTTTCAAAAAGGTTGGTGACCCCTGGGTTAGAGTGTCTGCCCTGAGATCGGTAGGTCTACATGTACACAATGTCCCAAATCCTATGGAAACGGGGTTTGTAAGTTAAGGTATGTGATGCGTTTGACACTCCTGGAACCAATGAATATTTTTCCCAAAGCCTACAGGATGTCTTTGCTACTCACTGCATTGGTTAGGGTTAAATAACTCGTTGCCAGCTGAAACAATCACCTGTGTAAAACTTATCCAATGGGAGCTTCTTAATTTTTTTGCTTAGGCTATGCTTGCCCAAGGTTGTAATTTTTTTTTTTCAGGCCGGAAAGCGCTTTAAAAGTCAAATTCACAAGAACATGTGAAAACCTGATAGCAACGTGTGCAAAAAGTGGATTGCGTCTGTTCAGGGTAAGGCGTGCAATCCATTTTGTCTTCATTAATATGCAAAAGATATGCTAAGCATCAAAACGTCCACCATCTTTGGAGAAGATGCAACTATATTTAGCACGTGCAACGCCATTTATCAACGCCAATCACCATTTTGAAAGCACTATTTTGCCTTTTATTTTGCACGTGTCTAAAGGCCGTGCAAACTGACAGCTATACACACGGCTGCAGGATCAGTGCTCGCGCATCACAGACGAGAATCTTCCGTCCTACATGTGTGTCAACATTTCTGACGATCAAAATTTGAAAATATTAAGCATATCGTATATATCGCAAATACGGTATTAGCTTTCACTGTTATGCTGATGACACCCAACTCTACATGCCCCTAAAGCTGACCAACACGCCGGATTGTAGTCAGCTGGAGGCGTGTCTTAATGAAATTAAACAATGGATGTCCGCTAACTTTTTGCAACTCAACGCCAAAAAACCGGAAATGCTGATTATCGGTCCTGCTAGACACCGAACTCTATTTAATAATACAACTCTAACATTTGACAACCAAACAATTAAACAAGGCGACACGGTAAAGAATCTGGGTATTATCTTCGACCCAACTCTCTCCTTTGAGGCACACATTAAAAGCGTTACTAAAACGGCCTTCCTTCATCTCCGTAATATCGCTAAAATTCGCTCCATTCTGTCCACTAAAGACGCTGAGATCACTATCCATGCGTTTGTTACGTCTCGCCTCGACTACTGTAACGTATTATTTTCGGGTCTCCCCATGTCTAGCATTAAAAGATTACAGTTGGTACAAAATGCGGCTGCTAGACTTTTGACAAGAACAAGAAAGTTTGATCACATTACGCCTGTACTGGCTCACCTGCACTGGCTTCCTGTGCACTTAAGATGTGACTTTAAGGTTTTACTAATTACGTATAAAATACTACACGGTCTAGCTCCATCCTATCTTGCCGATTGTATTGTACCATATGTCCCGGCAAGAAATCTGCGTTCAAAGGACTCCGGCTTATTAGTGATTCCCAAAGCCAAAAAAAAGTCTGCGGGCTATAGAGCGTTTTCATTTCGGGCTCCAGTACTCTGGAATGCCCTCCCGGTAACAGTTCGAGATGCCACCTCAGTAGAAGCATTTAAGTCTCACCTTAAAACTCATTTGTATACGCTAGCCTTTAAATAGACTCCCTTTTTAGACCAGTTGATCTGCCGTTTCTTTTCTTTTTCTTCTATGTCCCACTCTCCCTTGTGGAGGGGATCCGGTCCGATCCGGTGGCCATGTACTGCTTGCTTGTGTATCGGCTGGGGACATCTCTGCGCTGCTGATCCGCCTCCGCTTGGGATGGTTTCCTGCTGGCTCCGCTGTGAACGGGACTCTCGCTGCTGTGTTGGATCCGCTTTGGACTGGACTCTCGCGACTGTGTTGGATCCATTGTGGATTGAACTTTCACAGTATCATGTTAGACCCGCTCGACATCCATTGCTTTCCTCCTCTCCAAGGTTCTCATAGTCATCATTGTCACCGACGTCCCACTGGGTGTGAGTTTTCCTTGCCCTTATGTGGGCCTACCGAGGATGTCGTGGTGGTTTGTGCAGCCCTTTGAGACACTAGTGATTTAGGGCTATATAAGTAGACATTGATTGATATTCAGCAACAAGAACAAACACTACAAATGAGCGATATTTTGCACTCTTATACAATTTAATAAATCAGAAACTGATGACATAGTGCTGTATTTTACTTCTGTATCCATTTTTTTTTTAACCAAAAATGTTTTGCTCTGATTAGGGGGTACTTGAATTAAAAACATGTTCACAGGGGGTACATCACTGAAAAAAGGTTGAAAACCACTCTTCTAGAGGAATGAACCTAGCGGAGAATCAGCCAGCCAGCTAGCTGTTTCATGCTCTGTTGTAACGTAACGTCCACACGGTAGTTAGCCTGCTGCCAACTAACTGAAAAATCTGAATATTAAACTTAGGTCTACAGTGGTTTATTTGCCCAGACATGTTTTAGGCTTGAAGTGGAGATTTAATAACACTGTGTGATTGTAAGTGATGCCAGGAGTAACGTTAACAAGACTGGCTTATTTTTTCATAGGGTCAGTTGAGAATGAAAAGGCAGGGGGAGAAGATTTATGACCTCTTTGTAAAAAGAAGCAAGTTAGGGTCAGGAAAAGATGAGGCAGACAAACAGCCAGGATTCAGGTCTGCCAGCAGTCCTGGCAGACCTGAATCCTGGGGAGAGAATGTGATGCACACAGCCCATCATCACCAAGTCAGACCATAGAAGCAGTCACATGCTCACTTGGTGGGGCGGTATAGCTCGGTTGGTAGAGCGGCCGTGCCAGCAACTTGAGGGTTGCAGGTTCGATCCCCGCTTCCGCCATCCTAGTCACTGCTGTTGTGTCCTTGGGCAAGACACTTTACCCACCTGCTCCCAGTGCCACCCACACTGCTTTAAATGGAACTTAGATATTGGGTTTCACTATGTAAAGTGCTTTGAGTCACTAGAGAAAAAACGCTATATAAATATAATTCACAATTCACTTCACTTAAGTAATTTTAAGTTACAGGGTTCCTACGCTAGTATGGAAAGTTTGGAATTTCTACATTTCCAGGTTTGTAGTAAAATGGAAGATGGAAACAATTGTATGGAAATATATTTATACTTATTTGGGTTATCTTAAGATTTAAATAAAATAAATAATAAATGGGTTGTACTTGTATAGCGCTTTTCTACCTTCAAGGTACTCAAAGCGCTTTGACACTACTTCCACATTTACCCATTCACACACTGATGGAGGGAGCTGCCATGCAAGGCGCCAACCAGCACCCATCAGGAGCAAGGGTGAAGTGTCTTGCTCAGGACACAACGGACGTGACGAGGTTGGTGCTAGGTGGGAATTGAACCAGGGATGCTCGGGTCGCGCACGGCCACTCTCCCCACTGCGCCACGCCGTCCCTGTGGGTTAATTATTTTGCATACACTAATTATCTACAATCTTCTGGAAATAATTTGGTGACTTAATTGCACACAAATTCAATAATGATAACAAATGATTTCCATGATAATTACATAATTTATTCACATGATATACTCATCTGAAATGTCACAAATTATTGGATTCTTTTTTTTAGAAGTCTGGGAATTGGGGTCTGGAAATTTCAAATGTGTGGGAACCCCTAAGTTTATTTTTTAGATATTCTGAAGTGTTGGTTACTGATGTGTGTTTTTTTTTTTGATGGTGGTTGTATATTAATTTTGCTTACATTAATATTTTCATTTTTATACAATGTAGTTCCATTAGACACAGAAGAAAAAAGATGGCAGGTCCCTTCCTGGGACTAGTCGGGGGAGAGAACTCACAACACAGCACAGCCCATCTTCACCAGGTCAGAGTCACATGCTCAGTTCAGTAATCAAGTTGCCAAGTTGTGTTTTACATTTTCTGCATTGTTAATAAACTGCAAATTATATATATATATATATATATATATAAATCTCATCTCCTGTGTGCTTAGTATGTACATTTCAACATTTGCCGCTCCGATTGCAATTTATAAGTCAAGAAAAAAAATCAATTGTTATAGTCTGTGGACCCCCCCGAAATAGCCTTGGCCACCCCCCTGGCCACCCCAAGGATAAAAGTCTAGCTCCGCCACTGGCCGTATTGGCATGTGTTGCAATGTTAATATTTCATCATTGATATATAAACTATCAGACTGGGTTTCAGTAGGCCTTTAATTCAAATAATAACCAACCATACATCAATATAGCTCCTGTCTCAAAGTTGGTGTTCTGTCCCGACCTGTCACATCACCCTTTGACTTATTTTAAGTTGTTTTGGTGTTTTCCTGTGTGTAGTGTTTTAGTTCTTTTCTTGCGCTCCTATTTTGGTGGCTTTTCCTCTTTTGTTGGTATTTTCCTGTAGCAGTTTCATGTCTCCCTTAAACGCTATTCCCCGCACCTGCTTTGTTTTGGCAATCAAGACTATTTAAGTTGTGGGGACGCTATCCTTCTTTGTGGGGGTTGTCATGTCATGTACGGATGTACTTTGTGGACGCCATCAGCTCCACACGCTGTAAGTCTTTGCTGTCGTCCAGCATTTTTTTTTTGTGTACTTTGCAGGCAGTTCAGTTTTAGTTTTGTTTTGCATAGCC
Source organism: Nerophis ophidion (assembly GCF_033978795.1). NCBI lineage: Eukaryota > Metazoa > Chordata > Actinopteri > Syngnathiformes > Syngnathidae > Nerophis > Nerophis ophidion. The sequence goes on along the minus strand of NC_084622.1, from coordinate 57,321,740 downwards.
TTCCCTAAGCTTCAATGCCTTTTCTTCGCGGCACTCGCCTTTTGTTTATTTACGGTTTAAGCGCTAGATACCTTTTTACTTACACGCTGCCTAACCGCATATTGTGATCACGACAAACCATGTTCCCGACATCTACAAAACAATTAGCTACCTGCACATTTGCGGATTTTAATCAATCAATCAATGAATAAATCAATCAATCAATCAATCAATCAATCAATCAATCAATCATTTAATCAATCAATCAATCAATGTTTACTTATATAGCCCTAAATCATGAGTGTCTCAAAGGGCTGCACAAGCCACAACGACATCCTCGGCTCAGATCCCACATCATGGCAAGGAAAAACTCAACCCAATGGGATAACAATGAAAAACCTTGGAGGGGACCTCAGATGTGGGCTAACTGTGCAATGGACGCCGAGTCAATCAAGCATAATATTGTTAGAGTCTAGTCCATAGTGGATCTAACATAATAGTGTGAGAGTCCAGTCCATAGTGGATCTAACATAATAGTGTGAGAGTCCAGTCCATAGTGGATCTAACATATTAGTGTGAGAGTCCAGTCCATAGTGGAACTAACATAATAGTGTGAGAGTCCAGTCCATAGTGGAACTAACATATACTAACATATAAGTGTGAGAGTCCAGTCCATAGTGGATCTAACATAATAGTGAGAGTCCAGTCCAAAGTGGATATAACATAATAGTGAAAGTCCAGTCCATTGTGGATCTAACAAAATAGTGTGAGAGTCCAGTCCATAGTGGATCTAACATAATAGTGTGAGAGTCCAGTCCATAGTGGATCTAACATAATAGTGAGAGTCCAGTCCATAGTGGATCTGACATAATAGTGTGAGAGTCGTGTCCAGAGTGGATCTAACATAATAGTGAGAGTCCAGTCCATAGTGGATCTGACATAATAGTGTGAGAGTCCAGTCCATAGTGGAGCTAACATAATAGTGTGAGAAGTATAGATCTTTATAAATCAGGCCCTAAATACTGCAGATGGAAGTTTTTCTTTCATCTGAACGAGCAGCTTCCCTTCCTGGCTCGTTACTATTCTTTCAACATTTGCCAAGCTAACTTGCTGACATTTGGAGTCTTCGGGGTTCATCTTTCAGCAGACAGAGAGCAGGTCAACAGCTGCCTATCCAGTTAATAGCAGTCTGTGACTTCGGTCCTGGTCTGGTCCGGTCCCAGGCCAGCCGTGCTTTTAACTCACCGAGCTCTTTGAGCGCTGCCCTGTGAAGCCATCAGTCACTGCTCTCCCTTCTGAACTCCCCATGACCTTCCTGTGTGCTTGACAACACTGTGTGTTCTGGCATCGCCATGTTAACCTTAAAGAGACAGGCGCCTTCTTTTTTTTTTTATCCGAAAAATAATCTTTTGGAAATAAAAAGTTGACCTAAAGCAAATGAGAGGGGAGGGGCCCTTTAATTTCCTCCCTTGACAGAATGCAATGGCAGCCCGGAGGAGGGTCAGGACATAAAGTTGGCATGAATACACACATTTTTGTGTCGTCTCCAACTTTCTCCGCTAACATAATAGTGTGAGGGTCCAGTCCAGAATGGATCTAACGAAATAGTGTGAGAGTCCAGTCCATAGTGGATCTAACATAATAGTGTGAGAGTCCAGTCCATAGTGGATTTAACATAATAGTGAGTGTCCAGTCCATAGTGGATCTAACATAATAGTGAGTGTCCAGTCCATAGTGGATCTAACATATAAGTGTGAGAGTCCAGTCTATTGTGGATCTAACATAATAGTGTGAGAGTCCAGTCCATAGTGGATCTAACATAATAGTGAGAGTCCAGTCCATAGTGGATCTAACATATAAGTGTGAGAGTCCAGTCTATTGTGGATCTAACATAATAGTGTGAGAGTCCAGTCCATAGTGGATCTAACATAATAGTGAGAGTCCAGTCCATAGTGGATCTAACATAATAGTGTGAGAGTCCAGTCCATAGTGGAACTAACATATAAGTGTGAGAGTCCAGTCTATTGTGGATCTAACATAATAGTGTGAGAGTCCAGTCCATAGTCGATCTAACATAATAGTGAGAGTCCAGTCCATAGTGGATCTAACATAATAGTGTGAGAGTCCAGTCCATAGTGGATCTAACATAATAGTGAGAGTCCAGTCCAAAGTGGATCTAACATAATAGTGAGTGTCCAGTCCATAGTGGATCTAACATAATAGTGTGAGTCCAGTCCATAGTGGATCTAACATAATAGTGAGAGTCCAGTCCATAGTGGATCTAACATAATATTGAGAGTCCAGTCCATAGTGGATCTAACATAATAGTGAGAGTCCAGTCCAGAGTGGATCTAACAAAATAGTGTGAGAGTCCAGTCCATAGTGGATCTAACATAATAGTGTGAGAGTCCAGTCCATATTGGAACTAACATATAAGTGTGAGAGTCCAGTCCATAGTGGATCTAACATAATAGTGTGAGAGTCCAGTCCATTGCGGGGCTAACAAAATAGTGTGAGAGTCCAGTCCATAGTGGATCTAACATAATAGTGTGAGAGTCCAGTCCATAGTGGATCTAACATAATAGTGTGAGAGTCCAGTCCATAGTGGATCTAACATAATAGTGTGAGAGTCCAGTCCATAGTGGATCTAACATATAAGTGTGAGAGTCCAGTCTATTGTGGATCTAACAAAATAGTGTGAGAGTCCAGTCCATAGTGGATCTAACATAATAGTGAGAGTCCAGTCCATAGTGGATCTAACATAATAGTGTGAGAGTCCAGTCCATAGTGGATCTAACATAATAGTGTGAGAGTCCAGTCCATAGTGGATCTAACATAATAGTGTGAGAGTCCAGTCCATAGTGGATCTAACATATAAGTGTGAGAGTCCAGTCTATTGTGGATCTAACATTTCCCCCCGCCCCTCCGAGCTGGAAATTTTCCAACCACTGTGTGAGGCACAGTCTGGTGTGCCGTGGAAGATTATGTATTTTCACCTAATTGTGTTAAAAATATTTCGTGCAAACCGGTGATTATAATCCGCAAGTGTGCCGTTTGTGAGTGTGTGTGCTGACTAGAGCTTGTCAGAGTAACCGTGTAATACACTTCCTTATCAGTAGGTGGCAGCAGGTAAATGTCGGGAACATATGCGGTAGGCAGGGCGCAGGTAAAAAAAGGTATCTGACTTAAAGGCCTACTGAAACCCACTACTACCTGATAGTTTATATGTCAATGATGAAATATTAACATTGCAACACATGCCAATTGTCACGGAGTTGCCACTTCGTGGATGCACACACGACCAGTCAGCAGGATTGCAGGTAGGAACAAGTTTTAATATGATAAAAACAAACGAACACTGGTGCAAAAAGGGGAAAAACAAAGCGCGTGCCAATGCATGGAAAGCTAACGCTAAAACGTAGCAGGAAACAGAAAACATTAAACGAGGTGCCACACGCACGTGAAGCTAAGGCGGAACTTAGCACAAAATAATCTATGATACCAAATACAAACCGTGACGTGTTGCGAAAAGCAAACAATGGACCGAGGACGAACTAAGGAATCAGGTGGGCTTAAATCAGGGGTGGGGATTACGTCAATCAATCAATCAATCAATGTTTATTTATATAGCCCCAAATCACAAATGTCTCAAAGGACTGCACAAATCATCACGACTACAACATCCTCGGAAGAACCCACAAAAGGGCAAGGAAAACTCACACCCAGTGGGCAGGGAGAATTCACATCCAGTGGGACGCCAGTGACAATGCTGACTATGAGAAACCTTGGAGAGGACCTCAGATGTGGGCAACCCCCCCTCTCTAGGGGACCGAAAGCAATGGATGTCGAGCGGGTCTAACATGATACTGTGAAAGTTCAATCCATAGTGGCTCCAACACAGCCGCGAGAGTTCAGTTCAAGCGGATCCAAGACAGCAGCGAGAGTCCCGTCCACAGGAAACCATCTCAAGCGGATCAGCAGCGTAGAGATGTCCCCAACCGATACAGGCGAGCGGTCCATCCTGGGTCCCGACGAGCGGTCCATCCTGGGTCTCGACTCAGGACAGCCAGTACTTCATCCATGGTCATCGGACCGGACCCCCTCCACAAGGGAGGGGGGGACATAGGAGAAAGAAAAGAAGCGGCAGATCAACCGATCGCGGTCGACTGGTCGATCTCGGAGGGTGTGTCAGTCGATCTCAAGCCAGGCATTAAAAAATAGACATAAAAATGAGCAATCATCAATCATACCAAGACTTCACTTTCGTCAGTTGTTTGACATTCTGGGCACCCGAGGATCTTGTGAGATGACGCTGGCTGCTGCGAGCTCATATTTAAGAAAAAAATCACTAACAGGGCGGACGCAGAGAAACACATTTTATTTCTAGAGACTCCGTACCTACTGTCAAAACTCTAAAGACCGACTGCACAGTTCCTGTCTTCACCATAAAAGACCTGTTTCATCCTGCCTGTGCTAACAAAATAAGAGTCTCAGAAAGCTAGCGTGCACAAGCTAGCAAGCTACGGAGTTTGATCCCAATGTATTTCTCCCCCGCCCTCAGCGACCGCTTTCTCACTTGCTTGCCCACCCGCACACTCACTGACGTCACTCACCTGCTGCCAGACATTAAAGGGCCACACACATATGCTACTCTCATAACAAAGTGTTTAAAAACGAGTATGCAAGTTGGACAAATGAGATGCCAAATCCAACCACCTTCATGTGGTATTGGACAGAAAGGAGGACTTTTTTTTTCCTCCATTTGAAAATGCGGACGTTATCAGCACCACTGTCTATTTCCAATCAATGCAAGTCATCAGAATCAGGTAATACACCAACTTATATTCTTGTCTTCATGAAAGAAAGGAATCTATGTGTGTTAAACATGCTTGTATTATCATTAAACACCATTAACTTGTTAACAAAAATGTATCTTTCATAAATAAATAAATATAAATTATAAATAGGAATGAGGTAGATCTCCTCGACTTGGTCAATTGAAAAGTAGCTCACCTGCAGAAAAAGTGTGAGCGCCCCTGGCTTAAAGACACAAGTAATTATTAGAAACAGGTGTGTGACAGGAGCCCGTGCCAATACGTTGCCATGGTGATTAACACAAACAAGGAGGTGCTCAAACAAGGATAGGCAGAGTCCAGAACCAAAACATGAGCAAAAGACATATAAAAAGGGCAAAACCATAAACGATCCGAGTCACGGATCATGACACCAATACGGCCTTTTTAGTTGACTAAATTACAATTTAAAATTTCCGTAGGGGTTTCGTCTTCAAAGCGTCGTGTAATGATGACGTCACGGGTTTTTAGGAAGTATGAGCGCTGCGCACACACACAGCTAAAAGTCGTCTGCTTTAACGACGTAATTACACAGTTTTTTTGGACATCTGTGTTGCTGAATCTTTTGCAATTTGTTCAATTAATCTTGGAGGAGTCACAGTAGAAAGATGGAGTTGGGAAGCTTTAGCCTTTACCCCCGGGGGCCGGGAACCTTTTTGCCTGAGAGAGCCAAAAAGCCAAATATTTGTAAATGTTTTTCCGTAATAGCCTTATAATGTATTTTTTTTTAACACTGAACGCAACTAAACCCGTGCATTTTTAAGTAAGACCAACATTTCCAGAGTATAATAGGTCTCTTTTTCTTTGTATTAACATTGTTATTCTGAAGCTAACTGTGGAGGGGGCGTGGCCTGCGGGCCTGCAGCGGACTGGGGTGTGCCCGGACCGGCCTCGAAATCAGCGACAGGTGCCTGGATGGCTCACCTGGGCCTTGTTATCTAATCACCTGTCGCTCTGTTATGAACAGCAGCCAGGAGGAGAGACAGGGTTCGGGCGAGAACGAAAGAGAAAAAGACAATTGCTGGAAAGCAACTGAGAGACTTATTGAAGAATAAAACAATATTGTAACCCTGAAACAGGCTCTCATGTCGGTGCTTGGTGGTCTGATGAACCCCTAGGAGGGCAAGCCCCACACTAACCAATAATAAATATATAACTTCTTACCATTAACGCAACTTCTTGAACAGGTGAAGTAGAAAACGGATGGATGGATTAAAACTGCATGAGAATGTTTTATATTTTGAACATTATTTTTAACACTGTGATTACAAGTGGAATTATTCATTACTTATCGTTTCAAGCAATGTCAGCTCAGATTTATCTGAGAGCCAGATGCAGTCATCAAAAGAGCCATAGGTTCCCTACCCCTGCTTTAGCCACACAAACACACGGTGATTCCTTGTTTAAAATTCCCGGAGGTGAAACTTTCCTATAGATCAGAGCACGGTCAAGCGAACATGGATCCCGACCACATGTCAACCAGCAGGTTTCGGTGAGAAAATTGTGGTTAAGAAAGCCAGTTCTTACCGGAGAAAAGCTGAGCTTGTGCCGTCCATAGCTGCCGTCGACTCCCTTGAGACACTGCGTGTCAAGACACCCGTGGACCCACCCTTCCGACTATCAGGTACTATTAAACTCACTGAAACACTAGCAACACAATAGAAAGATAAGAGATTACCCAGAATTAACCTAGTAAATGTGTCTAAAAACATCGGAATCCGTCCCAATGCAATCGCATTTTTTTTTTATTTTTTTTTTTTCTACTCCGTCGTTATCAATATCTTCAAACACGAATCTTTCATCCTCGCTCTAATTAATGGGGAAATTGTCGTTTTCTCAGTCTGAATAGCACTTTTTGTTGGAGGCTCCCATTAAAAACAATGTGAATATGTGAGGAGCCATCAAACATGTGACGTCATCGTCTGCGACTTCCGGTAGAGGCAGGGCTTTTCTCTTAGCACCGAAAGTTGCAAACTTTATCGTGGATGTTCTCTACTAAATCCTTTCAGCAAAAATATGGCAATATCGCGAAATGATCAAGTATGACACATAAAATGGACCTGCTATCCCCATTTAAATAAGAAAATCTCATTTCAGTAGGCCTTTAATGTCACGCCTATGGATCATGTTTCGTTTTTGTCATGTTTGGTTATTTTTTGGACAATTTTATCCCGCTTTTGCACTTTCTTGTTCCTCGTATCTCCATGCCAACTCATTGATTTTCACCTTGCCCTCAGGTCACGTCCCTGTCCTCAGCTCTCACACCTGTTGTTAATTTCATAGCTATTATTTAAGCCACAGTTACCATGTAGTCGGCCTGGCAACTTCCTACATACATACCCATATTCCTCATCTACCTCATGCCATGCTATGCTGTTCGTTTTGTCCACGCCGCGTAAGATTTGTTGTTCATGCCACAGTGCAAGTGTTTTTGTTCATGTTTATAGTTTGTAGCCTTTTTACTAGTCTTTTGTTTTTTCATAGCCCAGTGTTTGTACCTCCTTGTGAGCGCCGTTTGTTTGGCTTTTTTTTGAGTGATAATGTTAAAAATAAATATGTACTCACGTTCATGTCTGGCTCATGCAAATTTCCCTTTGCATCGGAGAAACAAACTATAGCATATTTCAAGTCATAGTCCAAGTTTGACACTTAAAACAAAAATAAACAGAAGGCGAGTGTCGCGAAGAAAAGGCATTGAAGCTTAGGGATGGCTATGCAAAACGAAACTAAAACTGAATTAGCTGCAAAGTAAACAAAAACTAAATGCTGGATGACAGCAAAGACTTACAGTGTGTGAAGCAGACGGCGTCCACAAAGGTCCTCCGTACATGACATGACAATAAACAATGTCTTCACAAAGAAGGGTAGCGCTCCCACAACTTAAATAGTCCAGATTGCAAAAACAAAGCAGGTGCGGGGAAATGAAAATATCAACAAAAGAGTAAAAGCCACCAAAATAGGAGGGCAAGACAAGAACCAAAACGCTACACACAGGAAAACACCAAAAAACTTAAAATAAGTCACAGGGTGATGTGACAGGTCGTGACAGCACACCTACTTTGAGATAAGAGCTATAATGACTTTGAATTAGGGTTATACGGTATACCGGTATTAGTATAGTACCGCGATACTAATGAATAATTTTCGGTACGATACCATCTCTGAAACGTCCCGGTCCGCGTCAAAGTCACGTCGTGTCATTGCTGGTTTTACGAGCAGAGGAGCATGTTCGGCGGCACATAATCACTGAGTACTTGCCAGCAGACAGAGTGTGTAGACAGAAAAGAAAAGGGAGAACGGATGCATTTTGGCTGAAAAACTAACGATAAAGGTGAAGCTATAACACTGAAACGCCGCCAGGAAGAGGTGTTTTAAGACATGGCTAGCTAGCTAGCGGCTAACATCCTGCGCCGTCTGCAGTTTTTTTTTACTGACTTGTAAATCACTAATCCTGGTCTCCATGGCGACAAATAAAGTAGGTTTCTTACAAGTATCATCCCTGCAGAACGAGGAATAGCTCCTATGTCCCCAACCTCCACAAGGGAGGTTGGGGACATAGGAGAAAGAAAAGCGGCAGATCAACTGGTCTACAAAGGAGGTCTATTTAAAGGCTAGAGTATACAGATGAGTTTTAAGCCGCTGCTTCTCCACATCGAGAGGAGCCAGATGAGGTGGTTCGGGCATCTGGTCAGGATGCCACCCGAACGCCTCCCTAGGGAGGTGTTTAGGGCACGTCCAACCGGTAGGAGGCCACGGGGAAGACCCAGGACACGTTGGGAAGACTATGTCTCCCGGCTGGCCTGGGAACGCCTCGGGATCCCCCGGGAAGAGCTAGACGAAGTGGCTGGGGAGAGGGAAGTCTGGGTTTCCCTGCTTAGGCTGTTGCCCCCGCGGAAGAAGATGGATGGATGGATGGATGGATGGATTTTTTTTTTGCATCGGCTTGGAAAAGGTTGAAAAAACACTTGTTCAGAGCAGCCATTCTCGTGTCGTCGGAAGGCGGAGAGGCAGCTCTCTGTCTCTTCACTCACACTTGAACAGCAAACATTGTGACAAAACGTGCTTCAGGAACTTTGCATATAAAAGTCCGACTTTGTGAACATGACAGTTGGGATTGCAGTGGTCATTTGTGTGGGGATTTCATTTTTTTTTCTTTGTTTCATCAACGGGTGCATTCATCCATTCCGGATAGACTGAAGCAGTAGCCTTTAATAAAGTCACCAGGCTTTGAAAATATATGAATAAAATGACATCCACTGCCTTGGATGGATCAAATTGACTTATCCTGTAATAGCCCAAGGATAATGTGTGTATGTGTGCAAGCACGGACTGTGTCTCCGTGCAGAGGATAACGGGGGGGAAAGAAGATGAATATAGTGGAAAGACAAAAGGTAGGAACGAGGAGAAAATCAGAGGAATAAAACAAACTCGGCCTGGGGGGACAGAACGCAATGAAAAGCTGCAGCCGGACTTTGAATCTCATTTGTATTGGTGAAAACATTGACGGCGACGCTGGGAGGGAGGCAAACAAAGCTATTAAAGGGAAAAGATTACACGAAGAAGAGTGACAAACCTGATCCTAACAAAGTTAAAAAGGCTGCTCGACGGCGAATATCAGAATTACGAGTCCAATTCCGACAATTGCGCAGCAATTTGATCACTCCGAGCCACGGAGGACGTCCCGATCCAATGAGAAGGCATAAAGAGTTGAATGAAGGCGATAATAATGCTTTGGGCCGTTTCATATTTCAGTCAATTACAGCAGTTTTTTTTTTAACCTGTTTTTTAAGCCGAGGCACATTTTTTTGCGTTGAAAGAAATGAAACTAGGTTGACAGTTAAAAAGTTGTCGCAATTGTTGGATATGACTTTAAAGTTAAAAGTTAAAGTGCCAATGATTGTCTCACACACACTGGGTGTGGCGAAAGTATTCTCTGTATTTGACCCAGGTGAGGGGAGCAGTGAGCAGCAGCAGTGGCCGCACCCGGCGTTAATTTTTAGTGATTTAACCCCCAATTCCAACCCTTGATGTTAAGTGCCGAGCAGGGAGGTGACGGGTCGCATTTTATTAGAATTTGGTATGACCCAGCCGGGATTTGAACTCACGAACTACCGATCTCAGGGCAGACACTCTAACCCAGGGGTCACCAACGCGGTGCCCGCAGGCACCAGGTAGCCCGTAAGGACCAAGATGAGTAGCCCGCTGGCCTGTTCTAAAAATAGCTCAAATAGCAGCACTTACCAGTGAGCTGCCTCTATTTTTTAAATAATATTTATTTTCTAGCAAGCTGGTCTCGCTTTGCTCGACATTTTTAATTCTAACAGAGACAAAACTCAAATAGAATTTGAAAATCCAAGAAAATATTTTAAAGACTTCACTTGTTTAAATAACTTCATTTATTTTTTCACTTTGCTTCTTTTAACTTTTAGAAAGACAATTTTAGAGAAAAAATACAACCTTAAAAATTATTTTAGGATTTTTAAACACATATACCTTTTTACCTTTTAAATTCCTTCCTTTTCTTTCGTGAAAATTTAAATCAATGTTCTAGTAAATGTATTTTTTTATTGTAAAGAATACATTTTAATTTAATTCTTCATTTTAGCTTCTGTTTTTTCGACGAAGAATATTTGTGAAATATTTTTTCGAACTTATTATGATTAAAATTCAAAACAATTATTCCGGCAAACCTAGAAAATCTGTAGAATGAAATTTAAATCTTATTTCAAAGTCTTTTGAATTTATTTTAAAATTTTTGTCCTGGAAAATCTAGAAGAAATAATGATTTGTCTTTGTTAGAAGTATAGCTTGGTCCAATTTGTTATATATTCTAACAACGTGCAGATTGGATTTTAACCTATTTAAAACATGTCATCAAAATTATAAAATTAATCTTAATCAGGAAAAATTACTAATGATGTTCCATAAATTTTTTATTTTTTATTTTTTCAAAAAGATTCGAATTAGCTAGTTTTTTTCTTCATTTTTTTCAGTTGAATTTCAAATTTTAAATAGTCGAAATTGAAGATAAACTATGTTTCAAAATTTAATTTTAATTTTTTTGTGTGTTTTCTCCTCTTTTGAACTGTTCAACTGTAAAAGGAAAAAAAATGTACGATGGAATGACAGACAGAAATACCCATTTTATATATATATATATATATATATATATATATATATATATATATATATATTAAAGGTAAATTGAGCAAATGGGCTATTTCTGGCAATTTATTTAAGTGTGTATCAAACTGGTAGCCCTTCACATTAATCAGTACCCAAGAAGTAGCTCTTGGTTTCAAAAAGGTTGGTGACCCCTGCTCTAACCACTAGACCACCATACCCAACCATGCATCACTATAGCTCTTATCTCAAAGTAGGTGTACTGTCACGACCTGTCACATACATTGTGACTTATTTTGAGTTTTTTGCTGTTTTCCAGTGCGTAGTGTTTTAGAATAGAATAGAATGTCTTTTATTGTCACTATACACACGTACGATGAGATTAAAAGCAACTCCAGTCTATAAATATGCAACATTTTAGGAAGGAAAGAAAAGAAAAATAGTGCAATAGGAGGTAAAGTGCACAGTCCAGTCCTGAGAAACGAATGTTCTGAATGTGTTGTTTAAATATTCAAATATTTTATCATACACATATGTACAGAAACATTGGGACTGTGGGTGGAAAGTACAATTTGCACACAGAGAGGTACTAAACTATAAAATAAAGTGAATTACAAACCCCGTTTCCATATGAGTTGGGAAATTGTGTTAGATGTAAATATAAACGGAATACAATGATTTGCAAATCCTTTTCAACCCATATTCAGTTGAATATGCTACAAAGACAACATATTTGATGTTCAAACTCATTAACTTTGTTTGTTTGTTTGCAAATAATAATTAACTTAGTATTTCATGGCTGCAACACGTGCCAAAGTAGTTGGGAAAGGGCATGTTCACCATTGTGTTACATCACCTTTTCTTTTAACAACTCTCAATAAACGTTTGGGAACTGAGAAAACTAATTGTGGAAGCTTTGAAAGTGGAATTATTTCCCATTCTTGTTTTATGTAGCGCTTCAGTCATTCAACAGTCCGGGGTCTCCGCTGTCGTATTTTACGCTTCATAATGCACCACACATTTTCGATGGGAGACAGGTGTGGACTGCAGGCGGGCCAGGAAAGTACCTGCACTCTTTTACTACGAAGCCACGCTGTTGTAACACGTGGCTTGGCATTGTCTTGATGAAATAAACAGGGGCGGCCATGATAATGTTGCTTGGATGACAACATATGTTGCTCCAAAACCTGTATGGACCATTCAGCATTAATGGTGCCTTCACAGATGTGTAAGTTACGCATGCCTTGGGCACTAATACACCCCCATACCATCACAGATGCTGGATTTTGAACTTTGCGCCTATAACAATCCGGATGGTTAATTTCCTCTTTGTTCACAGTCCACAGTTACAAAATGCCTGCCTCCTTCTCTGCATCTTGGGGTTCGTCAACGACAAACTCTGACAGAGTTTGTCGTTGACGAACCCCAAGATGTACAAACTCTGACAGAATTTGTCGTTGACGAACCCCAAGATGCAGAGAAGGAGGCAGGCATTTTGTAAGTAAACATGACTTAATTAAAATACTTAAACAAAAAACAAACAAAGGGTACAGACAAAAAGCACGCACGTGGGCGGATAACAAACGAAGGGAGCTAGCACTGGAGCTACAAAAACAAAAAGGAACTTTAGCATGGAAAACAGAAGACAGCCTGTGTATCGGCTGGGGACATCTCTGCGCTGCTGATCCGCCTCCGCTCGGGATGGTTTCCTGCTGGCTCCGCTGTGAACGGGACTCTCGCTGCTGTGTTGGATCCGCTTTGGACTGGACTCTCGCGACTGTGTTGGATCCATTATGGATTGAACTTTCATGCGACTGTGTTGGATCCATTGTGGATTGAACTTTCACAGTATCATGTTAGACCCGCTCGACATCCATTGCTTTCCTCCTCTCCAAGGTTCTCATAGTCATCATTGTCACCGACGTCCCACTGGGTGTGAGTTTTCCTTGCCCTTATGTGGGTCTACCGAGGATGTCGTGGTGGTTTGTGCAGCCCTTTGAGACACTAGTGATTTAGGGCTATATAAGTAAACATTGATTGATTGATTGATTGAAAATATAGCTTACCGCTACGCTGCAAAGATGCGACAAGAAGTGACATCGACAATCCACGACAGGTACCGACGACAATAATCCAGCAACTGACTCAAGACAAAGCAGGTACAAATAGGAGCGGGCTGATTGACACCAGGTGTGGCCAGGTGCCAATCGGTCGCAGCTGAGGGAAAACAGCACACAGGGAGACAAACAGGAAGCTGAACCAAAATAAGAGTGCTGACAGGAACTAAGGACAGGAAATAACAAACACACAGAGGAGAAACTAAAACACAAACGACACGTGTTGCAATGTTAAGATTTCATCATTGATATTTAAACGTATTTGCGTGGTCGGTGGTAGTGGGTTTCAGTAGGCCTCTAAATGGTAAAACCCGAATAAGTTTTTCAACTTGTTTGAGTCGGGGTCCACGTTAATCAGTTCATGGCACACTAATGTGGTGGAGAAACAGTGAATTAGAAGAAAAACAGATAAAAAGACAATTTCACACGGCGTCCAATCATGTCGCCTTCCTCCCATTTTCCCTTCCTTATTTGGCGACGGGGCCACCGGAGCGTGGTGAGGGAGTAGTGGCGGACCACGATAATGACAGTCACGGTGGATGGCTGTACAAGGCGACACATGTCTGTTCTCCGCTCTTCAAACGTCCAGCTTAAACTCCTGCTATGTGTGAATAAAGAGGACAGGAAGTGGCAGTTTGGCAGCTCCAACCAGGAGTGTCACTCTCAATTGCGTCCCCTGCCAGCTCCAGACACATTGCACGGCCGAAGAGGTCACGGGTCTGACTTTTGTCTTTTTTTTTTTTTCCCCTTCTCTTTTTGACCCCCCTCTCGCCCCTTTCCCTGGCTTTTCATTGTTTAGTTGTTTTTTTTTTTTCCGGAACATTCCGTCCCACCTACGCCGAGAAGACAGAATGATGTACTGAAGACGCGAGGCGGAGCGACGGCGGCACATTTTGCCAGCGCCGCCGTACAACACGAGGCTTGTCTCGTCACATTACCCTGACGCCCCGCGTCAAAATCCCTGCCATGTCTCGGCGAAGCAGAGAAGCACATGTCCTGAGTTTGCCTTTCTTCTTGGGACACGGCTGTCAAGACGTCCGCATTAAGGACGCTGACGACAACGGGCGAGAAAATAATGAGTGGATTGAGGTTGGGGAATGAAGCTCCAAGAGACAAACACAGTGAAAGTGACATATTTACATAGTTTTAATTGGTAAAGAAACGTTAATTAGAAATGCAATTAATATTCAACATAAAGGGGTAAACTGATCCTTTTAATGTGATCCGTATTGTTAAAATGTATGCGGCTTCTAACAAAAACCCCCAAAAACGGCTTCATCTCGGTCACTTGCAAAGATTTCTGTTTTTGGTTTGGCATCTCCGGCTTGGGGAAGAGTTCAAGTCCCCCGGAGTCTTGTTCAAGAGTGAGGGAAGAGTGGATCATGAGATCGAGAGGCGGATCGGTGCGACGTCTTCGGTAATGCAGACGCTGTATCGATCCGTTGTGGTGAAGAAGGAGCTGAGCCGGAAGGCAAAACTCTCAATTTACCGGTCTACGTTCCCATCCTCACCTATGGTCATGAGCTTTGGGTTATGACCGAAAGGACAAGATCACGGGTACAAGCGGCCCAAATTAGTGGCGGGGGTCTCCCTTAGAGATAGGGTGAGGAGCTCTGCCATTCGGGGGGAGCTCAAAGTAAAGCCTGCTCCACATCGAGAGGAGCCAGATGAGGTGGTTCGAGCATCTGGTCAGGATGCCACCCGAAGGCCTCCCTAGGGAGGGTTTTAGGGTACATCCGACTGGTAGGAGGCCACGGGGAAGACCCAGGATACGTTGGGAAGACTATGTCTCACCTCGGGATCCCCGGGAAGAGCTGGACGAAGTGGCTGGGGATAGGGAAGTCTGGGCCTCCCTGCTTAGGCTGCTGCCCCCGCGACCCGAGCTTGGATAAGCAGAGTAAGATGGATCAGGGGTCACCAACCTTTTTGAAACCAAGAGCTACTTCTTGGGTACTGATTAATGTAATCGAAAAAACAGAAGCTAAAATGAAGAATTAAATTAAAAACTATTTATTATTCTTTACAATAAGAAAAATAAATTTACTTGAACATTGATTTAAATTGTCAGGAAAGGAGAGGAAATAATTTAAAAGGTAAAAAGGTATATGTGTATTTTTACTCAAAAATTGTCTTTCTGAAAGTTATAAGAAAGAAAAGTAAAAAAGTCTGGGCCTCCCTGCTTAGGCTGCTGCCCCCGCGACCCGACCTCGGATAAGCAGAATTATGGATCAGGGGTCACCAACCTTTTTGAAACCAAGAGCTACTTCTTGGGTACTGATTAATGTAAAGGGCTACAAGTTTGATACACACTTAAATAAATTGCCAGAAATAGGCCAATTTGATCAATTTAATTTTAATAAATAAATGTACATATAAAAAAATGGGTGTTTCTGTCTATCATTTCGTCGTACATTTTTTTTTCCTTTTCCGGAAGTTTTTTTGTAGAGAATAAATGATGAAAAAAACACTTAATTGAACGGTTTAAAAGAGGAGAAAACACGGAAAAAATGAAAATTTAATTTTGAAACATGGTTCATCTTCAATTTCAACTCTTTAAAATTCAAAATGCAACCAAAAAAAAAATGAAGAGAAAAACTAGCTAATTTGAATCTTTTTGAAAAAATTTAAAAAAGCGATTTATGGAACATCATTAGTCATTTTTCCTGATTAAGATTAATTTTAGAATTTTGATGACATGTTTTAAATAGGTTAAAATCCAATCTGCACTTTGTTAGAATATATAACAAATTGGACCAAGCTGTATTTCTAACAAAGACAAATCATTATTTCTTCTAGATTTTCCAGAATTTTAAAAGAAATTCAAAAGACTTTGAAATAAGATTTAAGTTTGATTCTACAGATTTTCTAGATTTGCAAATATAATAGTTTTGAATTTTAATCATAATAAGTTTGAAGAAATATTTCACAAATATTCTATGTCGAAAAAACAGAAGCTAAAATGAAGAATTAAAATAAAATGTATTTATTAATCTTTAAAATAAGAAAAATAAATTTACTTGAATATTGATTTAAATTGTCAGGAAAGAAGAGGAAATAATTTAAAAGGTCAAAAGGTATATGTGTTTAAAAATCCGAAAATCATTTTTAAGGTTGTATTTTTTCTCTAAAATTATCTTTCTGAAAGTTATAAGAAAGAAAAGTATAAATGTATTTATTTCAACAAGTGAAGACCAAGTCTTTAAAATATTTTCTTGGATTTTCAAATTCTATTTGAGTTTTGTCTCTCTTTGAATTAAAAATGTCGAGCAAAGCGAGACCAGCTTGCTAGTAAATAAATACAATTTTAAAAATAGAGGCAGCTCACTGGTAAGTGCTGCTATTTGAGCTATTTTTAGAACAGGCCAGCGGGCGACTCATCTGGTCCTTACGGGCGACCTGGTGCCCGCGGGCACCGCGTTGGTGACCCCTAAGATGGATGGATGGATGGATGGTCTGGATTAGAGATGAATTACTCTTCACTCCTGGAGAAATACTCGGCGTCATTGGTAGTGTAGTGGTTCACAGAGCTGTCTTTCATGCAGCTGGCGAAAGATGGATTCCCACTTAATACGCGACTACATTCAATAACCAGCAAGGCGTAGTCCACCGCTGGGCACCAGAGCCCTGGAGCAAACCACCCAATTATTCCTTAAGGTTCCTTTTTAAACGTTTAAAGCGCCCGACTAATGTCATCTGAAGTGAAATGTTTCTTGATGACAAGAAGCTCTTTCCTTGTATTAAAGTAGTCAAATAGGTTTTGATTCCTCTCCAAATCATTCAGTGGCTTCTCTCTAATGTCACTTCTTCACAGCACTTTCTGACTCCGGCTCTGTGAAATGACACTTGGGATTAATTTTGTCAGCCCTTGTAATCTCGCTTTATTGATGCCTCTCCTTTGAAAAGAGCGGCTTCCGCTACGATGGTGTTTTGTATACAGTCGTCATGATTTGACCTAATAGTGCACCTTTCCTCCATTGCACAGGCACACGAAGTGTCTCAGAGAAAAGCCGAGGACAGCTGCTGCAGGACGAAGAATAATCCAATGATGTCTCCGGTAAGATATATATATATATCACAATTTCCCCATCCAAAAACATGCTGGTTGACGTAGAGAAAACATGTTCGCTTGACCGCTCTACTTCACAACAAACAAAGAAACACCGGCTCTGTCTCGGTGCTAAAGACAGCTGCAATCCACCGCTTTCCACCAACAGCATTCTTCTTTGACGTCTCCATTATTAATTGAACAAATTGCAAAAGATTCAGCAACACAGATGTCCAAAATACTGTGTAATTATGCGGTTAAAGCAGACGACTTTTAGCCGCGAGTGGTGCAGCTGCTAATATTTCCTGACAGTCCGTGACGTCATTCCGTGACGTTTTTCAACAAGAAACTCGCTGGAAATTTAAAATTGCAATTTAGTCAACTAAAAAGGCCGTATTGGCACGTGTTGCAAGGTTAATATTTCATCATTGATGTTACAGTTGTGATCAAAATTATTCAACCCCCACACAATTTTGGTGTTTTAGCACGTTGGCCATTTATTCCGTATTTTGTTTATAGTCATATCAAATAAAGATGCGTCAAATAGACGAATGCAACTTGAATTATCAATCAATCAATCAATCAATGTTTACCTATATAGCCCTAAATCACTAGTGTCTCAAAGGGCTGCACAAACCACTACGACATCCTCGGTAGGCCCACATAAGGGCAAGGAAAACTCACACCCAGTGGGACGTCGGTGACAATGATGACTATGAGAACCTTGGAGAGGAGGAAAGCAATGGATGTCGAGCGGGTCTAACATGATACTGTGAAAGTTCAATCCATAATGGATCCAACACAGTCGCGAGAGTCCAGTCCAAAGCGGATCCAACACAGCAGCGAGAGTCCCGTTCACAGCGGAGCCAGCAGGAAACCATCCCAAGCGGAGGCGGATCAGCAGCGCAGAGATGTCCCCAGCCGATACATGGCCACCGGATCGGACCAGACCCCCTCCACAAGGGAGAGTGGGACATAGGAGAAAAAGAAAAGAAACGGCAGATCAACTGGTCTAAAAAGGGAGTCTATTTAAAGGCTAGAGTATACAAATGAGTTTTAAGGTGAGACTTAAATTACAACATTATATTTTGTAACATACCAAACAGTGTCATTTCTCTTAATTTCTCTTTGACAAAATTATTCAACCCCTTGAAGATCATAACTCTTAAGAACAGAATGTGAATAAGGTCTTTTTAATCAGGTGTTGAAAACACCTGTAGATGTGATTAGAACCATAACGAGCAACAATTAAACTGATTGAAAAAGACAGCTTCTTCGGGTCAATGGTGTATTTGCAACATGGTGAAGTCCAGGGAGTGGTCAAAGAAGTCAAGAGAGGAGGTCATTTATCTTCATAAGAAAGGATATGGATATAAGAAAATAGCAAAGGCATTTAACATTCCAAGAGACACGATTGGGAGCATCATTTGCAAGTTTAAAGCTAAAGGCACAGTGGAAAAACCCTACCTGGGCGTGGTAGAAAGAGGATGCCGTGTGTGTACAGTGGTGAAAAACCCCCGGGTAACAGCTGAGGAACTACAACAGAACATTGCAGAGGGGGGAACGCAGGTTTCGTCCCAGATAATAAGGCACACACTACGAGATGAAGGCCTCCATACCAGAACTCCCACGCGCACCCCACTTCTGACTACCAGGCACAAGAAAATTAGACTCGAGTATGCCAAAAATCATCTGGACAAACCCCAAAGGTTTTGGGAAACTGTTCTATGGAGTGATGAGACAAAACTGGAACTCTTTGGGCCTATGAATCAACGTTATGTCTGGAGGAGAAAAAATGAAGCTTACAAAGAGAAGAACACCTTGCCTACTGTTAAGCATGGTGGTGGGTCAATCATGCTCTGGGGCTGTTTCTCTGCCTCGGGTACCGGGAATCTCCAGCGGGTTCAAGGCATGATGAATTCTATTTCCTAGCAGGATATATTATCTGCAAATGTTATGAAGTCAGTGACGAAGCTGAGGCTTGGGAGACGTTGGACCTTCCAACAGGACAACGATCCCAAGCATACCTCCGAATCGACATCAGAGTGGTTGCAGAAGAAGGGCTGGAAGACTCTGGAGTGGCCTTCACAGTCGCCAGACCTAAATTCTATAGAAAAGCTGTGGTGGGACTTGAAGAAGGCAAGCCCAAGAATATGAATGAACTGGAGGCCTTTGCCCAAGAGGAATGGGCTAAAATATCTGTAGATGGTTGCAAGAAGCCTATCTCAGCTAAAATCGGGCGGAAGGCGGGGTACACCCTGGACAAGTCGCCACCTCATCGCAGGGCCAACACAGATAGACGGACAACATTCACACTCACATTCACACACTAGCTGAGATAGGCACCAGCGACCCCGAAAGGGAATAAGCGGTAGAAAATGGATGGATGGGTTGCAAGAAGCTTGTCTCACGTTTGAAGGATGTCATTACTGCCAAAGCGTGTTCTACTAAGTACTAAAGATGCATGTAACTAGGGGGTTGAATCATTTTGTCAATGAGATATTAAGAAAAATTTCCTTTTTTTGGTATTTTGTAAAATACAGTGTTACAATTGAAGTTGCATTCGTCTATTTGACGCATCTTTATTTGATCAATCAATGTTTACTTATATAGCCCTAAATCACTAGTGTCTCAAAGGGCTGCACAAACCACCACGACATCCTCGGTAGGCCCACATAAGGGCAAGGAAAACTCACACCCAGTGGGACATCGGTGACAATGATGACTATGAGAACCTTGGAGAGGAGGAAAGCAATGGATGTCGAGCGGGTCTAACATGATACTGTGAAAGTTCAATCCATAATGGATCCAACACAGTCGCGAGAGTCCAGTCCAAAGCGGATCCAACACGGCAGCGAGCGTCCCGTTCACAGCGGAGCCAGCAGGAAACCATCCCAAGCGGAGGCGGATCAGCAGCGCAGAGATGTCCCCAGCCGATACACAGGCAAAATACGAAATAAATGTCCAACTTGCTTAAACAGCAAAATTGTGTGGGGGTTGAATAATTTTGATCACAACTGTATAAACTCGCTGGATCGGTTCGCAGCCGAGTGTGAAGCGACCGGAATGAGAATCAGCACCTCCAAGTCCGAGTCCATGGTTCTCGCCCGGAAAAGGGTGGAATGCCATCTCCGGGTTGGGGAGGAGACCCTGCCCCAAGTGGAGGAGTTCAAGTACCTAGGAGTCTTGTTCACGAGTGAGGGAAGAGTGGATCGTGAGATCGACAGGCAGATCGGTGCGGCGTCTTCAGTAATGCGGACGTTGTACCGATCCGTTGTGGTGAAGAAGGAGCTGAGCCGGAAGGCAAAGCTCTCAATTTACCGGTCGATCTACGTTCCCATCCTCACCTATGGTTATGAGCTTTGGGTCATGACCGAAAGGATAAGATCACGGGTACAAGCGGCCGAAATGAGTTTCCTCCGCCGTGTGGCGGGGCTCTCCCTTAGAGATAGGGTGAGAAGCTCTGCCATTCGGGGGGAGCTCAAAGTAAAGCCGCTGCTGCTCCACGTCGAGAGGAGCCAGATGAGGTGGTTCGGGCATCTGGTCAGGATGCCACCCGAAGGCCTCCCTAGGGAGGGTTTTAGGGTACATCCGACTGGTAGGAGGCCACGGGGAAGACCCAGGATACCTTGGGAAGACTATGTCTCATCTCGGGATCCCCTGGGAAGAGTTGGACGGAGTGGCTGGCAGGAGGAAAGTCTTGGCTTCCTTGCTTAGGCTGCTGCCCCCGCGACCCGACCTCGGATAAGCAGAATTATGGATCAGGGGTCACCAACCTTTTTGAAACCAAGAGCTACTTCTTGGGTACTGATTAATATAAAGGGCTACAAGTTTGATACACACTTAAATAAATTGCCAGAAATAGCCAATTTGATCAATTTAACTTTAATAAATAAATGTCTCGGGCTTCACGGTGGCAGAGGGGTTAGTGCGTCTGCCTCACAATACGAAGGTCCTGCAGTCCTGGGTTCAAATCCAGGCTCGGTATCTTTCTGTGTGGAGTTTGCATGTTCTCCCCGTGAATGCGTGGGTTCCCTCCGGGTACTCCGGCTTCCTCCCACTTCCAAAAACATGCACCTGGATAGGTTGATTGGCAACACTAAATTGGCCCTAGTGTGTGAATGTGAGTGTGAATGTTGTCTGTCTATCTGTGTTGGCCCTGCGATGAGGTGGCAACTTGTCCAGGGTGTACCCCGCCTTCCGCCCGATTGTAGCTGAGATAGGCGCCAGCGCCCCCCGCGACCCCGAAAGGGAATAAGCGGTAGGAAATGGATGGATGGATGGAAATAAATGTCTCCCGGCTGGCCTGGGAACGCCTCGGGATCCCCCGGGAAGAGCTAGACGAAGTGGCTGGGGAAAGGGAAGTCTGGGTTTCCCTGCTTAGGCTGCTGCCCCCGCGACCCGACCTCGGACAAGCGGAAGATGATGGATGGATGGATGGATATAAACTATCAGACTGCGTGGTGGGTAGTAGTGAGTTTCAGTAGGCCTTTAATATAAAATGCATCAAATGCACGGCCTTCCATTGGGAACACGTATGTCCAAATACAAATGAAGAGAGACAAACAGAGGTAAAGAGTTTGAGTCTGGCTTATTTCCAAAAGTACCTTCACCAGTGGGTGCCCCAGATAGCTGTCAAAGTCATTTTGTTGTGATACGTGACAGACTTGCTCCAGACACTCTTCTCAGGGCACCTCTCCATATATCGTTAGTTTAATGCACACTGACATGACCAATTATAGCGAGCTCCTTGCTCAAATAGCATGTCAAAACCTGTGTATCAATCCATTAGGTCCTGCCCCGTGTCACATAAAGTGCTACCTTTTGCTATCAGTTTGGTGCGTTAAAAAAAAAAAAAAAAAATGCTGACGGAACGGAAAAACATGCCTGCGCCATTAGCCTGGGCTGATGTCTTTGGGAGAAGTGGAGCTGTCTGTCTCTCTTTGTTTTTCCGTCTTTGTACGTCCGGCGCTCGCACTCACTTGCTCATCCCCGCCACGCGGCGCAAAATGCATAAACAATACATCTACATAATGGCCCGCATTGTTTACTTAGCTCTGAAAATGTATTTGTGCAAAACCCTGAAATGCATTTAGGAGGAATCAGTCACACTGTGTAAAGCCTCGCTGACATTGGGGGGCGCTCTCAAAAACAGGCAAAGTGTCATAACAGCGTCATATATCTTGCAATCATTTCCAATAAGAGGATGTGGTTATGAGTAGGAAACCAGTATATAGCCGGGCCTGCGAGTAACTCTGCATCAACCTGCTTTGTTGGCCATGACGGCGGACGGGAGGAGGTGTTTGATTTAGTGGGCTCGGTCCTAACGACCTCTCTGTCCTTGTGATGAGGACACAGAGCCTCGGGGAGCTGGCATAGAGGATGCGGCTTGGACCCGCCTGGCATCTCGCTTGGCACCTCGTCCGCCGCCCTTTTGGTGGATCTCTGGTGTTGCCTTCATGGAATCACCCCTTTGATTTGATTTCAGGTTTTTTTCCACTACTTGGATTTTAGAATTTACTCTGATCCGGCAATACCGCCCGAATGCAGCTAAGATAGGCTCCAGCGACCCCAAAAGGGACAAACGGTGGAAAATGGATGCATGGATGGCACTATCAAAACTCACCTTTGTGATTTCGTTGACTTTATTGTTGGAAACGCATCTGCTTTGAGTGTCGCAGGATATTCACACATTCATGCCATCTCTGTCGTAGCATAGTCAAGTCAAGTCAGCTTTATTCGTCAATTTATCTGCCCAAAAGAGTATGCAAGGGGAAGAATCAAGAACAATACATTTAATGAAGGTGCTTGCAACGTCCTGGGCCAATCTTCCAAATATCCCCTCGTGCCATAATATCACATCATCAGGTTGACCGTCGGCCCCCATTCGTGCAAATGTCTCATTAAAGACAATAAGTCGACTGACAAAGAAGCTCCGATTGGTCCCTTGAGATACTAGGTTTTTCTGTTGTAGTTGCTAGGTCCTGCCATGCGCGTAACAGCTTACTTACGGAACAAATGACAATATCGCATACACTAATGTAAAGCGTATCACCTAGGAACTCCAAAATTATTATCAGCTCAGTTTTGACCAAAATTGAGTTACTGGGTTTTGCCTTTGGACGGGAGACTAGTCTGCACTCCGCCGCCCTTCTGGTGGATCTCTGGTGTTGCCTTCAGGGAATCACCCTTTGATTTGATTTATGGTTTTTCTCCACTACTTGGATTTTAGAATTTACTCTGATCCGGCAATACCGCCCGAATGCAGCTGAGATAGGCTCCAGCGACCCCAAAAGGGACAAACGGTGGAAAATGGATGGATTGATGGCACTGTCAAAACTCACCTTTGTGATTTCGTTGACTTTATTGTTGGAAACGCATCTGCTTTGAGTGTCTCAGGATATTCACACATTCATGCCATCTCTGTCGTAGCATAGTCAAGTCAAGTCAGCTTTATTTGTCAATTTATCTGCCCAAAAAAGAGTATGCAAGGGGAAGAATCAAGAACAATACATTTAATGAAGGTGCTTGCAACGTCCTGGGCCAATCTTCCAAATATCCCCTCGTGCCATAATATCACATCATCAGGTTGACCGTCGGCCCCCATTCGTGCAAACGTCTCATTAAAGACAATAAGGCGACTGACAAAGAAGCTCCGATTGGTCCCTTGAGATACTAGGTTTTTCTGTTGTAGTTGCTAGGTCCTGCCATGCGCGTAACAGCTTACTTACGGAAAAAAATTACAATATCGCATACACTAACGTAAAGCATATCACCTAGGAACTCCAAAATTATTATCAGCTCAGTTTTGACCAAAATTGAGTTACTGGGTTTTGCCTTTGGACGGGAGACTAGTCCGCACTCCGCCGCCCTTCTGGTGGATCTCTGGTGTTGCCTTCAGGGAATCACCCTTTGATTTGATTTATGGTTTTTCTCCACTACTTGGATTTTAGAATTTACTCTGATCCGGCAATACCGCCCGAATGCAGCTGAGATAGGCTCCAGCGACCCCAAAAGGGACAAACGGTCGAAAATGGATGGATTGATGGCACTGTCAAAACTCACCTTTGTGATTTCGTTGACTTTATTGTTGGAAACGCATCTGCTTTGAGTGTCTCAGGATATTCACACATTCATGCCATCTCTGTCGTAGCATAGTCAAGTCAAGTCAGCTTTATTTGTCAATTTATCTGCCCAAAAGAGTATGCAAGGGGAAGAATCAAGAACAATACATTTAATGAAGGTGCTTGCAACGTCCTGGGCCAATCTTCCAAATATCCCCTCGTGCCATAATATCACATCCTCAGGTTGACCGTCGGCCCCCATTCGTGCAAATGTCTCATTAAAGACAATAAGGCGACTGACAAAGAAGCTCCGATTGGTCCCTTGAGATACTAGGTTTTTCTGTTGTAGTTGCTAGGTCCTGCCATGCGCGTAACAGCTTACTTACGGAAAAAAATTACAATATCGCATACACTAACGTAAAGCATATCACCTAGGAACTCCAAAATTATTATCAGCTCAGTTTTGACCAAAATTGAGTTACTGGGTTTTGCCTTTGGACGGGAGACACGTCCGCACTCCGCCGCCCTTCTGGTGGATCTCTGGTGTTGCCTTCATGGAATCACCCCTTTGATTTGATTTCAGGTTTTTCTCCACTACTTGGATTTTTTGAATTTACTCTGATCCGGCAATACCGCCCGAATGCAGCTGAGATAGGCTCCAGCGACCCCAAAAGGGACAAACGGTCGAAAATGGATGGATGCATGGCACTGTCAAAACTCACCTTTGTGATTTCGTTGACTTTATCGTTGGAAACGCATCTACTTTGAGTGTCGCAGGATACTCACACATTCATGCCATCTCTGTGCCATCTCTCACTGCAAAAAGTCAGTGTTAAAAAACAAGGAAAAAAAATACAAAAGTGAGCGGTATTTTACTTGAACTAAGCAAAATTATCTGCCAACAGAACAAGAAACTTTGGCTTGTCAGGACTTTCCAAAACAAGTAAAATTAGCTAACCTCAATGAACCCCAAAATATCTTAAAATAAGTATATTCTCACTAATAACTAAAAATGCATTTTCCTATCCATAACATGACATCATCGCGCCAAGTGAGGAATATATTTGTGCATGAACTATTTCTGTTCAAAATTCTCTGAAATGTCACATGTTAAATGTTTAAATATTAACTGTCAGTTTACTGTACTGTGCCAACTGTACTTACCTACTTTTTACCCTCATTTACCTATACTTAACCCCCCCCCCCCCCCCGCGACCCCAAAAGGGACAAACGGTCGAAAATGGATGGATGGATGGCACTGTCAAAACTCACCTTTGTGATTTCGTTGACTTTATTGTTGGAAATGCATCTGCTTTGAGTGTCGCAGGATATTCACACATTCATGCCATCTCTGTCGTAGCATAGTCAAGTCAAGTCAGCTTTATTTGTCAATTTCTTTACATCTAAAGACATACAAAGAATCTAAATTTTGTTTCGCACTCTCCCATGCGTAGACAAAAAGAAAAGAAAACACAACAGTAAAGTGCAACGTGAATATGTCTACCTACTAGAGTTCAGCAGCCTAACAGCCTGGTGGTGAAAGCTGTTGGTGAGTCTGGTGGTGCGAGAGCGGAGGCTCTCCCGTCCAAAAGCAAAACCTAGTAATTCACTTATAGCTGATTTTGAGAAAACAAAGGAAAACCAATCCACATTGATGCTGTCTTACAAAGATCTACAAAGTCATCAAACCTATAGATGTTTTCTTGAGCTTTCATTTTCTTGCCGATTGAGCCATGGATTGAATCTGCTCTCATGAACTTGTGCCCTTTCTCCAGATATTTTATCACAATCTCAGGTGGGCCCCATTCTGCGTTTGCACATTGGGCAAGAGCCGTGTACAGCGTCCAGTTTTTATTTCGACCTCCACAGTTATCTGCCCAAAAGAGTATGCAAGGGGAAGAATCAAGAACAATACATTTAATGAAGGTGCTTGCAACGTCCTGGGCCAATCTTCCAAATATCCCCTCGTGCCATAATATCACATCATCAGGTTGACCGTCGGCCCCCATTCGTGCAAACGTCTCATTAAAGACAATAAGGCGACTGACAAAGAAGCTCCGATTGGTCCCTTGAGATACTAGGTTTTTCTGTTGTAGTTGCTAGGTCCTGCCATGCGCGTAACAGCTTACTTACGGAACAAATGACGATATCGCATACACTAATGTAAAGCGTATCACCTAGGAACTCCAAAATTATTATCAGCTCAGTTTTGACCAAAATTGAGTTACTGGGTTTTGCCTTTGGACGGGAGACTAGTCTGCACTCCGCCGCCCTTCTGGTGGATCTCTGGTGTTGCCTTCAGGGAATCACCCTTTGATTTGATTTATGGTTTTTCTCCACTACTTGGATTTTAGAATTTACTCTGATCCGGCAATACCGCCCGGATGCAGCTGAGATAGGCTCCAGCGACCCCAAAAGGGACAAACGGTCGAAAATGGATGGATGCATGGCACTATCAAAACTCACCTTTGTGATTTCGTTGACTTTATCGTTGGAAACGCATCTGCTTTGAGTGTCTCAGGATATTCACACATTCATGCCATCTCCGTCGTAGAATAGCTCTCCCGTCCAAAGGCAAAACCTAGTAATTCACTTCTAGCTGATTTTGAGAAAACAAAGGAAAACCAATCTATCTTGATGCTGTCTTACAAAGATAGACAAAGTCATCAAACCTATAGATGTTTTCTTGAGCTTTCATTTTCTTGCCGATTGAGCCATGGATTGAATCTGCTCTCATGAACGTGTGCCCTTTCTCCAGATATTTGATCACATTCTCGGGTGGGCCCCGTTCTGCGTTTGCACATTGGGCAAGAGCCGTGTACAGCGTCCAGTTTTTATTTCGACCTCCACAGTTATCTGCCCAAAAGAGTATGCAAGGGGAAGAATCAAGAACAATACATTTAATGAAGGTGCTTGCAACGTCCTGGGCCAATCTTCCAAATATCCCCTCGTGCCATAATATCACATCATCAGGTTGACCGTCGGCCCCCATTCGTGCAAACGTCTCATTAAAGACAATAAGGCGACTGACAAAGAAGCTCCGATTGGTCCCTTGAGATACTAGGTTTTTTTGTTGTAGTTGCTAGGTCCTGCCATGCGCGTAACAGCTTACTTACGGAACAAATGACAATATCGCATACACTAATGTAAAGCGTATCACCTAGGAACTCCAAAATTATTATCAGCTCAGTTTTGACCAAAATTGAGTTACTGGGTTTTGCCTTTGGACGGGAGACTAGTCCGCACTCCGCCGCCCTTCTGGTGGATCTCTGGTGTTGCCTTCATGGAATCACCCTTTGATTTGATTTCTGGTTTTTCTCCACTACTTGGATTTTTGAATTTACTCTGATCCGGCAATACCGCCCGAATGCAGCTGAGATAGGCTCCAGCAACCCGCCCCCCACCCCGCGACCCCAAAAGGGACAAACGGTCGAAAATGGAGGGATGGATGGCACTATCAAAACTCACCTTTGTGATTTCGTTGACTTTATTGTTGGAAACGCATCTGCTTTGAGTGTCGCAGGATATTCATACATTCATGCCATCTCTGTCGTAGAATAGCTCTCCCGTCCAAAGGCAAAACCTAGTAACTCACTTCTAGCTGATTTTGAGAAAACAAAGGAAAACCAATCTATCTTGATGCCGTCTTACAAAGATCTACAAAGTCATCAAACCTATGGATGTTTTCTTGAGCTTTCATTTTCTTGCCGATTGAGCCATGGATTGAATCTGCTCTCATGAACGTGTGCCCTTTTTCTCCAGATATTTTATCACAATCTCGGGTGGGCCCCGTTCTGCGTTTGCACATTGGGCAAGAGCCGTGTACAGCGTCCAGTTTTTATTTCGACCTCCACAGTTATCTGCCCAAAAGAGTATGCAAGGGGAAGAATCAAGAACAATACGTTTAATGAAGGTGCTTGCAACGTCCTGGGCCAATCTTCCAAATATCCCCTCGTGCCATAATATCACATCATCAGGTTGACCGTCGGCCCCCATTCGTGCAAACGTCTCAATAAAGACAATAAGGCGACTGACAAAGAAGCTCCGATTGGTCCCTTGAGATACTAGGTTTTTCTGTTGTAGTTGCTAGGTCCTGCCACGTGCGTAGCCGCTTACTTACGGAACAAATGACGATATCGCATACACTAATGTAAAGCGTATCACCTAGGAACTCCAAAATTATTATCAGCTCAGTTTTGACCAAAATTGAGTTACTGGGTTTTGCCTTTGGACGGGAGACTAGTCTGCACTCCGCCGCCCTTCTGGTGGATCTCTGGTGTTGCCTTCAGGGAATCACCCTTTGATTTGATTTATGGTTTTTCTCCACTACTTGGATTTTAGAATTTACTCTGATCCGGCAATACCGCCCGAATGCAGCTGAGATAGGCTCCAGCGACCCCAAAAGGGACAAACGGTCGAAAATGGATGGATTGATGGCACTGTCAAAACTCACCTTTGTGATTTCATTGACTTTATTGTTGGAAACGCATCTGCTTTGAGTGTCTCAGGATATTCACACATTCATGCCATCTCTGTCGTAGCATAGTCAAGTCAAGTCAGCTTTATTTGTCAATTTATCTGCCCAAAAGAGTATTCAAGGGGAAGAATCAAGAACAATATGTTACGACTGGTTGGCATAGTGATGCCAAATTGGTCCCTTCGTGGATGCTTCGGCATGAACACAGCAACGGTAAGTTTAAATGATTTATTACACTTAACAAAAACAGACTATGAACAAAAACACTGGAGCTAACAGACAAAAATAAACCAAGGGCACTAGCATGAAAGCTAGGAATAGAAAATACAAAAACTATACTTGGCACGAAGCACACAAAAGAGTAAACAAAAAACATTCAGCATGAAAGCTGGAATATCGAGTGGCTTAGTGTAAGAGCTAGCGAGAAAATACATACAAGTAGTAGACAGTCGTGAATGTTGCTCGAAGGCAAATTAGAGTCCCAGAAAGAATAACGAAAAGGGACGGGCTTAAATAGGTGAGTAATCAAAAAGTGACAGGTGTGCAGAAACCGTGATTAGCAGGTGGGATCAATGAGGAACCATGGTGACTGACTAAACAGGAAGTAAGGGTGTAGAACAGTGATACAACAACTGGAAGTATAAACCATATGTGGTGATCCAAGTAGCGGATCGCAACACAATACATTTAATGAAGGTGCTTGCAACGTCCTGGGCCAATCTTCCAAATATCCCCTCGTGCCATAATATCACATCATCAGGTTGACCGTCGGCCCCCATTCGTGCAAATGTCTCATTAAAGACAATAAGGCGACTGACAAAGAAGCTCCGATTGGTCCCTTGAGATACTAGGTTTTTCTGTTGTAGTTGCTAGGTCCTGCCATGCGCGTAACCGCTTACTTACGGAACAAATGACAATATCGCATACACTAATGTAAAGCATATCACCTAGGAACTCCAAAATTATTATCAGCTCAGTTTTGACCAAAATTGAGTTACTGGGTTTTGCCTTTGGACGGGAGACTAGTCCGCACTCCGCCGCCCTTCTGGTGGATCTCTGGTGTTGCCTTCAGGGAATCACCCTTTGATTTGATTTATGGTTTTTCTCCACTACTTGGATTTTAGAATTTACTCTGATCCGGCAATACCGCCCGAATGCAGCTGAGATAGGCTCCAGCGACCCCAAAAGGGACAAACGGTGGAAAATGGATGGATGGATGACACTATCAAAACTCACCTTTGTGATTTCGTTGACTTTATTGTTGGAAACGCATCTGCTTTGAGTGTCGCAGGATATTCACACATTCACGCCATCTCTGTGCCATCTCTCACTGCAAAAAGTCTGTGTTAAAAAACAAGAAAAAAAATACAAAAGTGAGCGGTATTTTACTTGAACTAACCAAAATGATCTGCCAACAGAACAAGAAAATTTGGCTTGTCAGGACTTTCCAAAACAAGTCAAATTAGCTAACCTCAATGAACCCCAAAATATCTTAAAATAAGTATATTCTCACTAATAACTAAAAATGCATTTTCCTATCCATAACATGACATTCGCGCCAAGTGAGGAATATATTTGTGCATGAACTATTTCTGTTCAAAATAGTCTGAAATGTCACATGTTAAATGTTTAAATATTAACTGTCAGTTTACTGTACTGTGCCAACTGTACTTACCTACTTTTTACCCTCATTTACCTATACTTACCCCCCCCCCGCGACCCCAAAAGGGACAAACGGTCGAAAATGGATGGATGGATGGCACTGTCAAAACTCACCTTTGTGATTTCGTTGACTTTATTGTTGGAAACGCATCTGCTTTGAGTGTCTCAGGATATTCACACATTCATGCCATCTCTGTCGTAGCATAGTCAAGTCAAGTCAGCTTTATTTGTCAATTTATCTGCCCAAAAGAGTATGCAAGGGGAAGAATCAAGAACAATATGTTACGACTGGTTGGCATAGTGATGCCAAATTGGTCCCTTCGTGGATGCTTCGGCATGAACACAGCAACGGTAAGTTTAAATGATTTATTACACTTAACAAAAACAGACTATGAACAAAAACACTGGAGCTAACAGACAAAAATAAACCAAGGGCGCTAGCATGAAAGCTAGGAATAGAAAATACAAAAACTATACTTGGCACGAAGCACACAAAAGAGTAAACAAAAACATTCAGCATGAAAGCTGGAATATCGAGTGGCTTAGCGTAAGAGCTAGCGAGAAAATACATACGAGTAGTAGACAGTCGTGAATGTTGCTCGAAGGCAAATTAGAGTCCCAGAAAAAATAACGAAAAGGGACGGGCTTAAATAGCTGAGTAATCAAAAAGTGACTGGTGTGCAGAAACCGTGATTAGCAGGTGGGATCAATGAGGAACCATGGTGACTGACTAAACAGGAAGTAAGAGTGTAGAACAGTGATACAACAACTGGAAGTATAAACCATATGTGGTGATCCAAGTAGCGGATCGCAACACAATACATTTAATGAAGGTGCTTGCAACGTCCTGGGCCAATCTTCCAAATAACCTCTCGTGCCATAATATCACATCATCAGGTTGACCGTCGGCCCCCATTCGTGCAAATGTCTCATTAAAGACAATAAGGCGACTGACAAAGAAGCTCCGATTGGTCCCTTGAGATACTAGGTGTTTCTGTTGTATCTACGCGGTTATGTGGTAGTTGCTTACTTACGGAACAAATGACAATATCGCATACACTAATGATTACGGTTGGTACAAAATGTGGCTGCTAGACTTTTGACAAGAACAAGAAAGTTTGATCACATTACGCCTGTACTGGCTCACCTGCACTGGCTTCCTGTGCACTTAAGATGTGACTTTAAGGTTTTACTACTTACGTATAAAATACTACACGGTCTAGCTCCATCCTATCTTGCCGATTGTATTGTACCATATGTCCCGGCAAGAAATCTGCGTTCAAAGGACTCCGGCTTATTAGTGATTCCCAAAGCCCAAAAAAAGTCTGCGGGCTATAGAGCTTTTTCATTTCGGGCTCCAGTACTCTGGAATGCCCTCCTGGTAACAGTTTGAGATGCCACCTCAGTAGAAGCATTTAAGTCTCACCTTAAAACTCATTTGTATACTCTAGCCTTTAAATAGACTCCCTTTTTAGACCAGTTGATCTGCCGTTTCTTTTCTTTTTCTTCTATGTCCCACTCTCCCTTGTGGAAGGGGGTCCGGTCCGATCCGGTGGCCATGTACTGCTTGCCTGTGTATCGGCTGGGGACATCTCTGCGCTGCTGATCCGCCTCCGCTTGGGATGGTTTCCTGCTGGCTCCGCTGTGAACGGGACTCTCGCTGCTGTGTTGGATCCGCTTTGGACTGGACTCTCGCGACTGTGTTGGATCCAGTATAGATTGAACTTTCACAGTATCATGTTAGACCCGCTCGACATCCATTGCTTTCCTCCTCTCCAAGGTTCTCATAGTCATCATTGTCACCGACGTCCCACTGGGTCATTATTGTCACCGATGTCCCACTGGGTGTGAGTTTTCCTTGCCCTTACGAGGATGTCGTAGTGGTTTGTGCAGCCCTTTGAGACACTAGTGATTTAGGGCTATATAAGTAAACATTGATTGATTGATTGATTGATTGATTGATTGACTAATGTAAAGCATATCACCTAGGAACTCCAAAATTATTATCAGCTCAGTTTTGACCAAAATTGAGTTACTGGGTTTTGCCTTTGGACGGGAGACTAGTCCGCACTCCGCCGCCCTTCTGGTGGATCTCTGGTGTTGCCTCCAGGGAATCACCCTTTGATTTGATTTCTGGTTTTTCTCCACTGCTTGGATTTTAAAATTTACTCTGATCCGGCAATACCGCCCGAATGCAGCTGAGATAGGCTCCAGCGACCCCAAAAGGGACAAACGGTCGAAAATGGATGGATGGATGGCACTGTCAAAACTCACCTTTGTGATTTCGTTGACTCTATTGTTGGAAACGCATCTGCTTTGAGTGTCGCAGGATATTCACACATTCATGCCATCTCAGTGCCATCTCTCACTGCAAAAAGTCAGTGTTAAAAAACAAGGAAAAAAAATACAAAAGTGAGCGGTATTTTACTTGAACTAACCAAAATGATCTGCCAACAGAACAAGAAAATTTGGCTTGTCAGGACTTTCCAAAACAAGTAAAATTAGCTAACCTCAATAAACCTCAAAATATCTTAAAATAAGTATATTCTCAGTAATAACTAAAAATGCATTTTCCTATCCATAACATGACATCATGGCGCCAAGTGAGGAATATATTTGTGCATGAACTATTTCTGTTCAAAATAGTCTGAAATGTCACATGTTAAATGTTTAAATATTAACTGTCAGTTTGCTATAACTCGGTTGGTAGAGCGGCCGTGCCAGCAACTTGAGGGTTGCAGGTTCGATCCCCGCTTCCGCCATCCTAGTCACTGCCGTTGTGTCCTTGGCAAGACACTTTACCCACGTGCTCCCAGTACCACCCACACTGGTTTAAATGTAACTTAGATATTGGGTTTCACTATGGTAAAGCGCTTTGAGTCACTAGAGAAAAAGCGCTATATAAATATAGTTCACTACTGTACTGTGCCAACTGTACTTACCTACTTTTTACCCTCATTTACCTATACTTACCTACTTTTCATCTTCCTTTATCAATATTTACCAACCTTATACCTTTTTTTTTTTACCTACGTTACCTACTTTTTTTACCTTTTATCAATGTTTACCTACTTTTTACCTTCTTTTATCAATATTTTCTAACTGTATACCGTTTTTCCAGCCTACGGTTACCTACTTTTTTTTCACCTTTTTATCAATTTTGACCAACTTTTAATCTTCATTTACCTATACTTACCTACTTCATCTGTTTTAATTAGGAGAACACAACTGTGTCAAAGTCATAATCTTTTATTTAATGCTTGAAAAAAGAATGTTTTGAAAAAGTAGTTGTATACTTGAGTGTTATGACACAGCTTTGCAACAGTTGATATTCTAGTTTCAAGCATGTTTTACTTCAAAATAGGTCATCAAATATCAGCAACAAGCTGTAACATCTTACTGAGATCATTTAGGACCAAAACCCTTAAAACAAGTAAAACACTCTAACATAAAATCTGCTTAGTGAGAAGAATTATCTTATCAGTCAGAAAATATGCAAATATCCCCCTTATTTGAGATATTTAATCTTACGTAGATTTCAGTTTTTGCAGTGCTGTCGTAGCATAGCTGTCGTCGGTAAAGTGTGCAGAACAAACGAGGGACTTTCGCATCTTTTGGCCACCGTTGCAACTTGAATCCGTCTCTGTTCATGTTGTCAAACACACCGACGTGGCATGATGTCTCCTAGGTACCGTAAAACAGTCGAAAAAACAGAAAATAACAGAGCTGATTTGACTTGGTGTGTGTAATGTGTTGGGGAGAAAACGGCGGGTCGTTTCACGACGTGACGTCACGGGTGCACTGCAAAAACTGGAATCTAAGTAAGATTGAATATCTCACATAAAGTTGATATTTGCTTATTTCTGTCTGATAAGCTGGTTTTTCTCACTAAGCAAATTTTATGTTAGAGAGTTGTACTCGTTTTAAGTGTTTTGATCTTATATAATCTCAGTAAGATGTTACAGCTTGTAGCTGAGATTTTATGACCTATATTGCGTAAAACATGCTTGAAACTAGAATATCATTGATTGATTTTGATTGATTGAAACTTTTGATAGTAGATTGCACAGTTCAGTACATATTCCGTACAATTGATCACTAAATGGTAACACCCCAATAAGTTTTTCAACTTGTTTAAGTCGGGGTCCACGTTAATCAATTCATGGTAATCAACTGTTGCAGAGTTGGGTCGTCAACACTCACAAGTATAAAATTACTTTTTCAAAGTAAGAATTTCTCATTTTATGCATGGAATAAAAAAAAATCATGATTTTGACAAAATGTTGTCTCATAATTAAAACAGATGACGGCCAAATGGATTTTGCAGTTTTGTTTTCAATGAAACAATAGAAAATGCGTCCTCATATAGTAGTACAGTAAATCGACGGTTAATATTTAAACATTTAACATGTGACATTTCAAACTATTTTGAACAGAAATAGTTCATGCACATTCAGGTAAATTATTCAAAATTACAATTAAAAAAAAAAATTGGTCGGGGGGGCCGGCCTGGAAATAAATGTAATGCCGA
The DNA here is from genome assembly GCF_033978795.1 of Nerophis ophidion. Classification (NCBI taxonomy): domain Eukaryota; kingdom Metazoa; phylum Chordata; class Actinopteri; order Syngnathiformes; family Syngnathidae; genus Nerophis; species Nerophis ophidion. Next base: position 57,286,889 of record NC_084622.1, on the reverse strand, counting down.
GCGCATATCATTATGTCAAGATAATGGCACTAGCATTTACTCAATTTAAGAATATTTTTCAACATATTGAGAAAAAACATCCCATATTTGTTTTTTCTATTAAGAAAAGTCCACTAGTTATTAGTGAAAATATACTTATTTTCAGAGGTGGGTAGTAACGCGCTACATTTACTCCGTTACATCTACTTGAGTAACTTTTGGGATAAACTGTACTTCTAAGAGTAGTTTTTATGCAACATACTTTTACTTTTACTTGAGTATATTTATAGAGAAGAAACGCTACTTTTACTCCGCTCCATTCATGTACATTCAGCTCGTTACTCGCTACTTTTTTTTTTATCGATCTATTAATGTTTGTTTTGGTTTTTCAAAGTAGGAACTACGCATGCCTGCGTTTCACCAATCACATGCAGTCACTGGTGACATTGGACCAATCAAACAGAGCCAGGCGGTCACGTGACCGTCACACGTCGAATCCGACTTAAAAAAGTTGAAAAACTTATTGGGGTGTTACCGTTTAGTGGTTAATTGTTCGAAATATGTACTCTACTGTGCAATCTACTAATAAAAGTTTTAATCAATCAATCAAAAGTGTAAAGGAAAAAAGACCCTTTTTATTTCAACCATACTTCCCGTCAAAAGCCTAAAGGACTGATCGCACACTTCCTGTCTTCACAATAAAAGTGCTGCTCCATCGCGCCTGCGCTAACAAAATAAGAGTCTCCGAAAGCCAGCGCGAACAAGCTAGCAAGCTACGGAGTTTGCCGCCAATGTATTTCTTGTAAAGTGTATAAAAACGAATATGGAAGCTGGACAAATAAGATGCCAAAAACTAACGACTTTTATGTGGTGTTAGACAGAAAGGAAGAACTTTTTTTCTCCTCCATTTGAAAACGTGGACGTCTGATTCCAATCAATGCAAGTCATCAGAATCAGGTAATACACCAACTTATATTCTTGTCTTCATGAAAGATAGGAATCTATGTGTTAAACATGCATGTATATTCATTAAAACACCTTTAACATGTAAACAAAAACGGCAAAATAAATATAAATTATATACTGTATATATATATATATATATATATATATATATATATATATATATATATATATATAAATATAAATTATATACTGTATATATATATATATCCATCCATCCATTTCCTACTGCTTATTCCCTTTGGAGGTCGCGGGGGGTGCTGGCACCTATCTCAGCTACAATTGGGCGGAAGACGGGGCACACCCTGGACATATTAACATATATGATATGTGTCTGTATGTATATGATACGTGTGTGTATGTATATATGAGGTAGATCACCTCGATTTGGTCATTTATTAAATAATTGATTAACGTTGAAAAACTTATTGGGGTGTTACCATTTAGTGGTCAATTGTACAGAATATGTACTGTACTGTGCAATCTAATAATACAAGTTTCAGTCAATCGATCGATGGATGCCTACTGAGCCTATGGTGCTGTTAAGTTATTGTGGCTCAATTTGCCTTTTTTTTATTTTTAATGTATTATTATTTAATATATATTATTGTTTTAGTTGCTTAAGAGATATTCCTGGCTCTGATTTGCTCGTTGCTATTTTTATGTTTTTGTGCATTATTTGTTGGCTACTCTACCCACCTCTGCTTATTTTAAGGTATTTTTGGGCTTATTGAGGTTAGCATGAATTGATTAACGTGGACCCCGACTTAAACATGTTGAAAAACTTATTCGGGTGTTACCATTTAGTGGTCAATTGTACGGAATATGTACTGTACTGTGCAATCTACTAATAAAAGTATCAATCAATCAAACAAAGCTAATTTTACCTGTTTTGGAAAGTCTTGACAAGCCAAATGTTCATGTTCTATTGGCAGATAATTTTGCTTGGTTCAAGTAAAACACCCATCATTTTTATATATTTTTTTCTTGTTTTTGAACACCGACTTTTTGCTGCGTGAAAGGTCATCGCTCCGACAGGCGAACAATTGAAAGGACGTTTAAATCGCCAAATTCACCCTTTTAGAGTTCGGAAATGGGTTAAAAAAATATACGGTCTTTTTTCTGCAACATCAAGGTATATATTGATGCTTACATAGGTCTGGTGATAATGTTCCCCTTTAAGTAATCTTGCAACCTATCAATGTTTCATGACAAAAACCCGACCATGCCGAATAGAAAACGGTAATCTTTCCAGATTACGCTGGCTGCACTATTTGTGACGTAAAAATCAAGACTAGCGGCGGGAATACTTCCAATCTGAGGAAGCACCTGGTTAAACACAGGATTTTTTTTAATGGCTGAAGAGTGCAGCCAAGTTAGATGTTCGGCTGCAGCTCCTGCTTTTGGCACCTTTAGCAACTTGGCTGCAGCCAACAACACGGGGAAGAAATGTTTTTCACATTTGGTGACGAGAACGACGACATCATCCTTTACGTCTGCTCCAGGTAAAAAGTTTACTGTATAAGAAAACATTAGTTTTGCATTTTAACTATCAGTAGTTATCATAATCAGCTTTGTTCCTTGTAATGTATGTTGTAATGTTAATTTAAAATTGAGAAAAAGAAAGTATTTATATTTACACCATTCTCTTTTGCTTATGTTTTTACTTAACGTATTTTTCGGACTATAAATCGCAGTTTTTTTTTAATAGTTTGGCCAGATGATGTCAGAACGTGACGTCACCGAAGTAATAAAGCCGCCATTTTCATATTCAACACATTGCAAACACCGGGTCTCAGCTCTTTTATTTTCCGTTTTTTTGACTATTTTTTGGAACCTTTGAGACATCATGCCTCGTCGGTGTGTTGTCGGAGGGTGTAACAACACTAACAGGGAGGAATTCAAGTTGCACCGAAGATGCGAAAGTGGCAAGAAATCTGCCGCCGGACCCCCATTGAATGTGCCGGAGTGTCTGCACATTTTACCGGCGATGACAGACATGGCACAGAGATGTATGGATAACCTGGAGATGCATTTGCAACGATAAAGTCAACGAAATCACAAAGGTGAGTTTTGTTGATGTTGTTGACTTATGTGCTAATCAGACATATTTGGTCGCGGCGTGACTGCCAGCTAATCGATGCTAACATGCTACGCTAATCGATGCTAACATGCTATTTACCGGCGGTGGTAAAGCAGACATGGCACAGAGATGTATGGATAACCTGCAGCTGCATTTGCAACTATATGACGTTTCCTTCCACTTACATTTAATGCGAAACAAACACTTACCAATCGAAGGATTTAAGTTGCTCCAGTGTCACAAGATGCCAAAGTCCTGATCGTTTGGTCCGCACATTTTACCGGCGATGCTAACGCAGCTATTCGGCCATGCTATGGCTATGAATAGCGTCAATAGCTATTTGCTCAATAGTGTAAGTTTCTTCTTCAATACTTTCATACTCCAACCATTCGTTTCAAAACACGCGTAATCTGTTGAATCGCTTAAGCCGCTGAAATCCAAGTCTGAATCTTGCTGTGCTATTCGCCATTGTTTGTTTACATTGGCAGCACTGTATGACGTCACTGGAAAATGAACAGTGGCTTCGAGAGAGCAAAAATAAGGGACTTTAAAGCTTTTTTTAGGGATATTCCGGGACCGGTAAAATTTTGAAAAAATAAAAAATACAACAAGCCACTGGGAACTGATTTTTATTGTTTTTAACCCTTTTGAAATTGTGATAATGTTTCCGTTTAATAGATGTCATCAGTGTTTTGAACCTGACAACGGTTCGATTTAATATTTTCGTGATTTATGCAGATCCCAAATACACAACACCTGGTACTGATTGATAAGAAAAGTTTAATTTACCTGATAGGTCAGACATGTCCAACTTGGATCGATTCAATGCCCTAAGAATCGAGACACTACTGTTTGTTATCCACGTGTTTCTTTTTCTGTTCCATACTAAAAATGACTGCAGCTGAAAGTGTAGCTTTATTTAAACTAAGATAACCGGCCACCCAAAACATTGAAAGAGCCATATTGGACCAAAAACACAAAAAATAAATCGGTCCGGAGCTGCAAAAAATGAAAAGCCGCATATAAGTCTTATAATAAAGGCAACACATGCTGTAAGTGTCTATATTAGCTATAATAGCCTACTATCAAAATGACTATGTGTGGCAGGCTGAAGAAAATATTTGTTGACAGAAATGCCATCCATCCATTTTCTACCGCTTATTCCCTTTCGGGGTCGCGGGGGGTGCTGGCGCCTATCTCAGCTACAATTGGGCGGAAGGTGGAGTACACCCTGGACAAGTCGCCACCTCATCACAGGGCCAACATTCACACTCACATTCACACACTAGGGACCATTTAGTGTTGCCAATCAACCTATCCCCAGGTGCATGTCTTTGGAAGTGGGAGGAAGCCGGAGTACCCGGAGGGAACCCACGCACTCACGGGGAGAACATGCAAACTCCACACAGAAAGATCCCGAGCCTGGATTTGAACCCAGGACTGCAGTAACTTCGTATTGTGAGGCAGACGCACTAACCCCTCTGCCACCGTGAAGCCCTGTTGACAGAAATGTTGAAATTTAATGTTTATTCCACACATTTTAACAACATTAGACAACATTAAAAAAATCAGAGGCTACTCAGATTTAGATTTGTTACAAATTTTGGCAAGCTAGGTAATGTTTTCCCTGTCTTCAAAAGCTTTATTTTCGAAATAACATTTTTTGTAATGGTAAGGTGAGTTTTTTTTTTTTATCCTACTAGATTACGTCAGAACACAGCACAGTGGAACGTATTGTGTCATGCTGTGGGCAAGTGGAATGTCATGAGTGGGCCTCAAGTTCAATTCTCTGTCAGGGAGTCAGAGGGCACACATAATGAAATACATGTAAATGTGTTGAAAATAATAACAAGGTCGGGTTGGGTTTGATTGCACATGAACGCGACAAAGTGATTATTCTTCCTGCTGACGCCCAATAAAGTCATGTTAATGTGATTTTTGATGTATTTATTTTGGAGGCAATATTAGCAGTAATTTAGGACAGTTGGAAGCAATTCTTCCCATAAAAATATGGACATAATATATACTCCAGGGTCAAACTTTCCCCCATCATAAAACAATTTACAAGCTCTCCAGGTTTTTTTTTTTAATTCCTATTTTATTGTTGTGCATTTTTTAGTGGTCATAAAAGTGTTCAAATAAGTTAGCCAGTGATAAAGTTACGCAGTAGCATATAAATAATAAAAACAAAACAGTCAGGACCTGATCTACTGTAGATTTGTGTGTGTTAAAGGGGACATTTTCTTTTTTTGAATATGCCCATTTTTCACAAGCCTTTATTTAGAGGAGAACGCAAATGTCTATGTCTTTTTTTGTGCATTCTAAATTGTAAAATACTGCTAGTAGTAGGCGTCTAACTATGTAACTAATGAAATGCAACTATCAAGTGTTTTTGCCGCGTGGTGATGTCATTTGCACCCACAGGAATTAATAAGAAAATCGTTAGGTAAACTGGCAACGATCAAAACAAACTTTCCAAGCACTAAATTTGTCTGTTTTCTTAAATAATCAGCAACCCATAGAAACACCTTCTTCTGACGATGTTAGCTTTTGAAAAATTAGACTAACACACCAAGATTATGCGACTGGGCGTGGGTGCCAGACAGGAACTCTACGTGTCGTGTATGTGTTTCGGGATATAACCTGGAAGCGAATAGGAATGACGAGGAGACTCTTTATTTGCTTCGCACATTTAAACAACAGAACATTTTGAAGTGCATCTGTCACGGCGCATGTGCAATCCCGCTGTGCTCGCTCTTCCCACAAGGTAGTCACTCGCCTGCAAGTCTGCAGGCAATCACCAATCAGCGCACCTGGGTCTGATGAAGACAGACAGCAGAAAGGCCAGAGGACCCGGAACGTAGTTCACTCCTCGTAGTAAGCATCCCGTCTCTGGCTTCCCTCCGCGTACTTGCCCTCTCTGTGCTTTCCCTGTGCCCGTGTCTTATGTCTTTAGTGTTCCACGCAGTGTTCCCTCTTTTTCCCATGATCGAGCTGAGTGCCTTGACTTCTCACTGGATTTTAGATTGCCTCCCTCTGTCCTCGACCCCTGCTTGGACACGGACCGCTTTGTCTCGCTCCAGCCCTCGACCGCTCGCTTGCCCACGGCCTGTCTTCTCGCTTTGACCTTTTGGTCTGACTAAGGATTCAACCAACACGCACTTACAACAAACTCTGGTAACATTTACATTGTTAATTCCACACATTGTCTTGCACCATTCATGTTTAGTAGCATACACACCCCAACACATCATCAGCATCAGTTTCAATAAACCTATTGAACTAAACCGTGCCGTGGTGTCTTTTTTAAGAAGGTAGCTAAGTAATTGGAGACTTAATTCGGACTCATTTGCGTGTCCAGACTTTTTTTTCCCCCCAGGGATGGCACATGGGGGGCATCTAGCTCTGCATGGGTGGCCCCCATAAGACTCTCAGTCTATCCCAGGTGCATCTGTCGCTACTATAGTAACTTACCACCACCAAGTATGGAGTGAATCTTTGAAGTGAATGAATTAACTCATTATGTTTCTACAAATGGTGAATGTTCATATACATCCTGGAGATTGCAAACCACCAAGTTTAAGTAAATAGTGGTATTTCAGTTTGAGCACATACAAATATAAGGCCCCTGAGTTTATATTCGTCGGTGGGTTGGATCACTTCTCGTAGGAAAAGAGGCTCTAACTTGGACTTCGGAATGCAAGAGTGATAGTCCTATCCTTGAGAAGAGACTACCTGTCGAGCTCAAAGCCAACATTTAAGTGATGACTTAAATCAGTTGTTTTGAAGACGCTTGCACATAAACATCTCCTTACATGATCAGGTTGTGTTCTTCTGAATTGACACACACCCAGACGCAGGAAGAAGGAATATAAAACTGGGGTTCGGCTTCTCCAGGTTAGGAGGGACATATATTTTGACTTGAACTCCTCCAGGTACTGCAGTCTTGAAGAACGACACTCGCTTGTAATTGAATAATAACAGGGGACGTTGGGCGCGGTTCGAAGAGTGGCCGTGCCTGCAACATGAGGGTTCCTGGTTCGATCCCCACCTTCTACCATCCTAGTCACGTCCATTGTGTCCTTGAGCAAAACCCTTCACCCTTGCTCCTGGTGGGTCCTGGTTAGAGCTTTGCCTGGCAGCTCCCGCCATCGGTGTGTGAATGTGTGTGTGAATGGGTGAATGTGGAAATAGCGTTTTGATTACTTTATAGGTAGAAAAGTGCTATATTAATATTACCCATTTATCATTTTGATAATGCGGCTGCTGAGAATCGAACGTCATGTGGCATAAAAAGAGAATTGCCTTATTTTCTATCAGATAAAGGGACAAGTGGTAGGAAAATGGAGGGATGGAAGGATGGATTGTTTTATTTAGAGAGTCTACATGGACACTCGGACTTTGCCTGTAGTTGTGAAAATACCAAAAAACAAACCATTTCAGAAATCAGACAAATTTAGTGCATGGACTGGGAATCGGTTCCCATCTCCAGACACAAAAACTCCTAATACGTTACCGCTGACTACAAATCATGCATTGCACTTTGTAATGTTATAGTAACATTTTTTTTTGCACATAGTACAAACCCCGTTTCCATATGAGTTGGCAAGTTGTGTTAGATGTAAATATAAACGTAATATAATGATTTGCAAATCCTTTTCAACCCATATTCAATTGAATGCACTACAAAGACAAGGTATTTGATGTTCAAACTGATAGTTTTTTAAATTTACTTAGGATTTCTTGGCTGCAACACGTGCCAAAGTAGTTGGGAAAGGACATGTTCACCACTGTGTTACATCACATTTTATTTGAACAACACTCAATAAACGTTTGGGAACTGAGGAAACTAATTGTTGGAGCTTTGAAAGTGGAATTATTTCCCATTCTTGTTTTATGTAGAGCTTCAGTCGTTCAACAGTCTCCGCTGTCGTATTTTACGCTTCATAATACGCCACACATTTTCAATGGGAGACAGGTCTGGACTGCAGGCGGGCCAGGAAAGTACCCGCACTCTTTTACTATGAAGCCACGCTGTTGTAACACGTGCTGAATGTAGCTTGGCATTGTCTTGCTGAAATAAGCAGGGGCGTCCATGATAACGTTGCTTGGATGACAACATATATTGCTCCAAAACCTGTATGGACCATTCAGCATTAATGGTGCCTTCACAGATGTGTAAGTTACCCATGCCTTGGTCACTAATGCACCCCCATACCATCACAGATGCTGGCTTTTGAACTTTGCGCCTATAACAATCCGGATGGTTATTTTCCTCTTTGTTCCGGAGGACACCATGTCCACAGTTTCCAGTGAACTTTGCGCCTATAACAATCCGGATGGTTATTTTCCTCTTTGTTCCGGAGGACACCATGTCCACAGTTTCCAAATAAAATTTGAAATGTGGATTCGTCAGACCGCAGAACACTTTTCCACTTTGCATCAAGATCTCGGGCCCAGCGAAGCCGGCGGCTTTTCTGGGTGTTGTTGTAAAAGGGTTTGGCTTTGCATAGTAGAGTTTTAACTTGCACTTACAGATGTGGCGACCAACTGTAGTTACTGACAGTGGTTTTCTGAAGTGTTCATGAGCCCATTTGGTGATATCCTTTACACACTGATGTCGGTTTTCAATGCAGTACCGCCTAAAGGGTCAAAGGTCCGTAATATCATCGCTTACGTGCAGTGATTTCGCCAGATTCTCTGAACCTTTTGATGATTTTACGGTCCGTAGATGGTAAAATCCCTAAAATCCTTGCAATAGCTCGTTGAGAAATGTTGTTGCCGATTGTATTGTACCATATGTCCCGGCAAGAAATCTGCGTTCAAAAGACTCCGGCTTATTAGTGATTCCTAGAGCCCAAAAAAAGTCTGCGGGCTATAGAGCGTTTTCCGTTCGGGCTCCAGTACTCTGGAATGCCCTCCCGGTAACAGTTCGAGATGCTACCTCAGTAGAAGCATTTAAGTCTCACCTTAAAACTCATCTGTATACTCTAGCCTTTAAATAGACCTCCTTTTTAGACCAGTTGATCTGCCGCTTCTTTTCTTTCTCCTATGTCCCCCCCTCCCTTGTGGAGGGGGTCCGGTCCGATGACCATGGATGAAGTACTGGCTGTCCAGAGTCGAGACCCAGGATGGACCGCTCGTCGGGACCCAGGATGGACCGCTCGCCTGTGTATCGGTTGGGGACATCTCTACGCTGCTGATCCGACTCCGCTTGAGATGGTCTCCTGTGGACGGGACTCTCGCTGCTGTCTTGGATCCGCTTGAACTGAACTCTCACGGCTGTGTTGGAGCCACTATGGATTGAACTTTCACAGTATCATGTTAGACCCGCTCGACATCCATTGCTTTCGGTCCCCTAGAGGGGGGGGGTTGCCCACATCTGAGGTCCTCTCCAAGGTTTCTCATAGTCAGCATTGTCACTGGCGTCCCACTGGATGTGAATTCTCCCTGC